>NC_080082.1:52711227-52939773 GCF_949987535.1 Balaenoptera acutorostrata
GTTCGCAGGCCCGGCTCAGCTGCCAGGCCAGCATCGCTTGGCCCCCGGGACAGCGGCTCTCCTGGCTTTCCTCCTGCGGCACTGGCTGCTCCTTCCCGTTGTCCTTGCGGGTTCCTCGTTCTCTCTCTGATGTTGGGGGGAGCCCTGGCTGGGACGGTGGCATTTGAGCAGAGGCCTGAAGGAGGTAGGGGTGCTAGCCGTGTGGGAGGAGAGTTCCAGCCCCCAAGGCAGCCAGCGCAGAGACCTTGAGGTGGGCGGGTGTCTGGAATTTCTAAGGGGCAGCGAGGAGCCCCTGTGGCTGGAGTGAGGGGGGTGAGTGGGAGGAGGTGGCGGGCAGATCCTGGGGGGCCTCGTGGGCTGTGGTAGGACTGTTGCCCTTTCTCGGAGATGGGAGCCAAGAGGAGGTGGGTGAGTGTAGGAAGCTAATCTGTATCTGTCTCCTCTCTTGGGACTGTGGTTTCTGCCTGCCAGGTTCAAACCCCAGCTCTGTGACTTTGGGCAAATCACTTAGCTGCTCTGAGCCTTGGTTTCCTCATCTCTAAAATGGGCAAGGGACTTCCCTGGCGGTCCAGTGGTTAAGACTCTGTACTTCCACTACAGGGGGTGCGGGTTTGATCCCTGGTCAGGGAACTAAGATCCCACATGCCGCGCGGTGCAGCCGGAGAAAAAAATAAAATGGGCAAAAAAACAGCAACTGTTCCATCATAAGGTTGCACACAGAAGGAGGGCTGGCATGTGGGGTGAATGCTGGGGTGTTCACTTCTGTTAATGTCAGTGTTAATATTCTTTTTTTTTTTTTTTTTTTAGTGTTAATATTCTTGACATTATTGATGTTAATGTTATTTCAACATTGTAAATCCCCTCACAGCAAGCCCTGGATGAAAACATGGACCTCTTGGAAGGTATAACTGGCTTTGAAGACTCTGTCCGAAAATGTAAGTCCCTCTCTGAGTTTGGGCTCCCTGCTGCGGGGGAGGGAGTGGCAGCAGGGTTCTGGGGGTGGCCCTTCATCATCTTTGTCCCTAATTTCCACAGTTATCTGCCATGTTGTGGGCATTACTTATCAGCACATTGATCGCTGGCTGCTGGCCGAGATGCTCGGGGATCTGACAGGTAAGGCCCCTTCTGGGTCCCTAGTGCCCGTTTAGGAGGTTGGGAGTGAGGAGGGCGGTGGGCCTCAGCCAGCTTCTCAGATGGGCCCACCCCTGCCTCACCAGGTCATTATTGAAGGCCCAGGGAGGGAATAAGGAATTAGTATAAAATGTTCCCTTCCATGGCGGGGATCCTATGGTATTCATTCGTTAATTCTGCGTAAATTAATTCAACGCCTACTCTGAGTTCAAGGCCCTGGGGCCACGGCAGTGAACAACACAGAATGACTCAGGTTCGTTCTCGTGGAGTTGGCAAAACAGATGACAAATGAAGATGTACATGTCCAGTGGGAATTCATGCATGACAGCCCCTAGAGAGGGCTGGGGCGGGCGAGGGGCGGGGCGACAGGAGGCACATGGAGGTGAGGAGGTGCAGCGTCTGACCGGTTACCTCAGCGGAGTGAGGCGGGCAACCTGAGGGCAGAGCGAATGTGAGGCTCCTGTGTGGTCACAGAGCAGCCAGGAAGCCCTAGGCTGGAGCAGGGGGAGCGAGGGGGCGGAGCTGAGGGCAGAGAGGTGGTGGTGGGCGGGGCTTCAGATACTGAGGGGCCTCCTGCCTGAGGACTTTGTCCTTTACCCTGAGTGAGATGGAGCCACTGGAGGGTCTGAGCAGAGAGGGACAGGATCAGATTTATGTTTTTAAAGATCCCTCCAAAAAGAAAAAAAAAAATGTGTGTGTATTTGCTCATTTTGCAAAAAGAAACGCAAGAAGGAAAAATAGAAGAACTAAGGAAAATGGTTACTCCCTGGGGGCCGAAAGTGAGAACAGGGAGGAGAGTGGTGGGTTGGGGGAGAGATTTCTCTGAGTACCATCTTGGATAGTTTTGCCTTTTGAGCCAGGTGGGTTTTTTGCGGGATGTTTGTTTGTTTTCAGTGGAAGCTAACTTTTAGTGGGCACTTTGCGTCAGGCACTATACTAAGTGCTTTACGTTGGATAGATGTTTTACATATTTAAAAGTGAAATTAAAATCAAAAGGGGATGAAACAACCCTTAGAATGGAATGTAAAGAGAAACAGCTGAATAATAGTCATGCAGAAAAGAATTATTTCAAGGAACAGAATACTTCTCTGGCTGGGCAAACTTACAGGCATATTTTCTTTTCTTTTTTTTTTTTTTTTAACGTCGTATTTTACATCTTTTAGTTTTGCATCTCCCTTAACTATGTAGATTGTGGTATACAGGTGATTTTCCTACTCTTTGTCTTTTTTAAAAAAAATTTTATTTATTTATTTATTTTATTTATTTATGGCTGTGTTGGGTCTTCGTTTCTGTGCGAGGGCTTTCTCTAGTTGTGGCAAGTGGGGGCCACTCTTCATCGCGGTGCGCAGGCCTCTCACCATCGCGGCCTCTCCTGTTGTGGAGCACAGGCTGCAGACGCACAGGCTCAGTAGCTGTGGCTCACGGGCTTAGTTGCTCCGCGGCATGTGGGATCTTCCCAGACCAGGGCTCGAACCCGTGTCCCCTGCATTAGCAGGCAGATTCTCAACCACTGCGCCACCAGGGAAGCCCCAGGCATATTTTCTAAAGGCAAAAAAGAGCTGCAAAGAAACGCTTAAACCTGTTGCCATAAGCTTATTGTTGGTGGTAATGATGACGCCCTAATTTTGAAGCCATTTCATGTAGATTGTGGGGAAGGGCAGGCAAGTAAGTACACTGCTGTCCTAAGGAGCCGAGCTCCGAACTGGAAGAGGTAAATAGAAAATGAAAGGAGGCTAAGACAAAAGCCCTGTAATGGGAAGGATGAGACGGCTAAGAGGCTCCCTCTGGCGGCTGTTCGGAGAATGAACTGTAGAAGCACCGGGCCAGCAGCAGGAGACCAGGTCGGCTGAAGGCAGGGAAGGAGGACACCTTGGCCTCCCCGGTGCTGTGGGATCAGAGTGCGCAAAGCCCCTGTGCTGCTGTGTCCCCTGCAGACAGCCAGCTAAAGGTGTGGATGAGCAAGTACGGCTGGAGCACTGATGAGTCGGGCCAGATCTTCATCTGCAGCCAGGAAGAGAGCATTAAGCCCAAGAACATTGTGGAGAAGATCGACTTTGACAGTGAGTGGTGGCCTGAGGCCTCAGGCTGTAGGCCTGAGGAGATGCCCTTTGACAGACCAGGGCTGGGGCCCCAAAGGACCCCGGTAAATAAGTTCTGGTTCAAGGCCAGGAAATTGGCATCTGCCAGACTCCCCTGACCTCTTCGGTCCCAGGCCACCTGCCCAGGGAGGGATGGCAGAGGATGCTGGGTGTCCTCCCCTGGAATTCTGGGTACTGTATCCTGCTCTGAAGCACTCAGTAAGACTTCCCGGGGTCTGGAGGGGCCTTGTAAGTAACTGAACAACACCACGATAGGCACCTCGTGGAGCTGTGAGTGTGAAGTGAGGCAATCCATGCGCACCACTTAGCAAGGAACCAGTCCCACAGCTCGCTGAATGTTACCCATGTTGTCACCATCACGCACACGTTACCTAACACAGACTCCACTGGCTGCTCAACTGGAGCAAACTTGCCGTTCCATCAGCACACGCTCTCTCACCTTTGCGCTGCGTGGATGTCTTGGAGTGAGAGAGAACCGGGGTACAGGGAAGGGCTGCCTCCTTAGGCCCTGGGTCTCCTCCCTGCCCTCTTGAGTGTGGTTCTGGTGTTTTAAAGGTACGGACTGGTACGGTGTAGCCTCTGAGTACAAACCAAGTTGCTACTTAATCGAGAAACAAGATTGAGCGGGCAGTCATCTCCACATTTGGGGGCTGTGGACCCTCACTCTAAATGAGATGTGCCCACTGGGTGGGGTTCTCTGAGAGAACTCAGTGGAGCAAAGGGTTCTGCAGTGAGGAGATGCAAGTTCGGTGCTCAGAGTGTCTTGCAAACAGTACGTAATAAATGTCACTACGACGGTGATGATGATAGCAAGCCACACTTACTTAGTAACAGGCACTGTTCTAAGGCCATCATTTCATCCCATAGGGCAGATGGTTCTTACAGGTGGGAAACTGATGTTTAGTGACTTGCTTGAGGTCACCCCTGCCCCCCCCCCCCACCCCCGGTACAGGGCAGAGCCGCGACTTGAACCTAGGCCTCCTTGTTCCAGACTCCAGACTTTTAACTCTACTGCCTTTGTGATGGTGACTGTGAGGGGGTTTCTGATTATCTGCCCCTAAACCATCATGGGCGCTGTGGTTGGTGGCTGGAGGTTCGTCTCCCATTCTGCTCACGTTGACCCTGGTCTTCCCTTTCAACAGGTGTGTCCAGCATCATGGCCTCCTCCCAGTAACTTTGCAGGCGTTTAATAAAGACTTGTTGACTTCTTAGCCCTGTTATCTTCTCGTTGGCTTCCTGACTCTGCCCCTCTCCCACGGGGTGGGGACCAGGAGCAGGCCTCGCATGGCCCTGTGCTGGGGCCACCTCTGTTCTGGCTGCCCACACCCACGTCCACCAGCAGCCAAGCTTCCTTTGATCTCCTCCTCCGCCCCGACCCAGCAACTGACCTCCATCACCACCTTCCTGACCTGTCAGGTCACAAGTGGAGGGCACGCAGCCGTGAGTCAGCAAGGAGGGTGTGAATGGGCTGTGGGTGAGTCAGCAAGGAGGAGGGTATGAATGGGATGTAGGAGCCCAGCCCTGCACCTGGGGCTAGCTTGGGCTCTTCTGTCCTGAAAACCTAGGCGAACAGGTGTGGCCACTGGGTTCCTGGTGAGGGAGAGGCACCCGCTTTGCCCTTGGCCCTCACGGATCCAGCCACTAGTGGCCCCGAGGCAGTGGCTGGAGGGGTGAGCTGGGTGGGGGGCCGGATTCTGGCTGCTTGCTCAAGCGGTTTTGTGTCCTTGCCTTCTGTTCCTCAGTTTCCTCATCTGTGAAAGGGGGAGAATGATGCACCCTTGTCAGAATCATGAGGATTCTGTGAGCTCTGGCCAGTAAATTTCTCAGATCAGGACCTAGCCTGTTTTTGGCGCTTAGAAAACTGGAGTCGTTAATTTCAGGGTCAGAAGAGTTTGTTCCCAATGTTGCAAACTAGTCCCCAGCACTCTTCTGTTTGGTGAGATTTTTTGGGATTTGAGGCCAGGCCGTTTCCCCCCATACCCCATGCCGAGTTCCAGCCTACAGTGGCCAGGAGGCCTAGCACACGTCACATGATCCTTAGTTGGGTTGGTTATTCGCATTTTGCAAAGTATTCCAGACATTCTGGCAGAGTGACCTTAGGTTGGTTATTCGCATTTTATAAGGTATTCCAGACTTTCAGGCGGGTGTCTTCACCTGTGAGCCTGTTGCCTGCAGGAAGAGGGAGTGGGGACAACAGTGACTGGGGAAAATGGAGGAAATCAAATGCCACAATGGATGCACATCCCTTTACATAGACTGCAGGTGCCCCTGAGGGAGCGCCTCATTCTCAAATGACCGGTATGTGTGGACTCTGCCCACGGCAAGGGCAGGTGAGCCTGTGCTGCCAGCCTTCCCAGCCCTCCCCACTTGCCAGCACTCACACCCATCGTTCTCTGAGGGCCCTGAATTGGGGAACCAGGGCCGAACGGGACACCCTTTGCCCTGGGATCAGACCTGAGCAGGAGCCAGGAATTAGGACATGCCCAAACCCTGGGGACAAAGGGTGCTTTTGCAGCTCAGGAATTGGGAGCTAGCTCTAAGGGGAGTAGAAGGAGGGGAGACTGGGGTGCTGTTACCCACCCATTTGGTTGTGTGAGTCAGCAAAAGGCACCCGTTCTGGGTGGGCACACTCCCACGCACCCACGTAGCACTTGCCCTTGTGTAGGGTGCAACGGGCCATGGCCACCCTGCAAGGGAGGAGGAAATGACCTTTATCTGTTTTGGAAGCCACAACTTGTCCTGCTTTGCCAACCTGCTTTTGCTCCAGGAGGATCATCCTTTGAGCAGCTAAGAGGCCTGGCTCTGCAGAACGACTGAGTTCAAACACCAGCCTAGTGACCTTTGGGTGTGTTAGTCAACCCCTCTGTGCCTCAGTTTTACAGCTGGGGAGAGTACCCACTTCAGTCATTGCTGTGAGTTAATGCACTCAACTTGTCACCTGTCGTGGTGGCTCGGGCTTAGGACTGCTGTTTCAGCTGCTTCCACAGTCACCTCTAGACATCCCAGGACCTGTTCATGTTCCTACTCTGAGAGGATGCAGCCCTCTCTCCTTTGTTTCATCTAAGTAGCGTTAATAATGGGATACAGCATTTATTTGTTTTAATTCAACATTTATTTATTTATTTACTTTGACCGTGAGGCTTGTGGGATCTTAGTTCCCTGACCAGGGATTGAACCTGGACCACAGCCATGAAAGTGCTGAGTCCTAACCATTAGACTGCCAGGGATTTCCCAGTAATGGGATACAGCATTTAATAAGTTCTGACTGAAGTCTTGAGAACTCCAAGAAATGGTGATGTGGAAATGGTGAACCTAATACCAGGGCCCACTGGCCATACCCTTTCACTCAGGGATCTCTCCCTGCCCCCTCTTCTTGCCTGCTGCGCCTTGACCCTCCATAAACAGTAGCTATTATTACTGCACTGTCCATGGATGGCTGCTGGGAAGTGGCCTCAAAGCTGGCAATTAAACGGAGCCTTTAATTTAAACCTCATTGGCTGGGGACATCCACTTCATCTCTGAGCCCTTGGTCTGGGAGGTTTCTCAGTGTCAACTGGGAGCACGCAGGGAGGGGCAGATGGCCCATTGTTTGAGCGGCCTTTCCCTGCCCAGCGAGCCCAGCACAAGAGTCCTGGGCTCGTTCTGCAGGTTAGGCAGGAAGAGGGTGCCTTGCCCCAACCCAGCCCCAGCGCAGCCCAGCTTTGGAAACAGCCAACACCCGCGTCTTTGGCCAGGTCATGGCATTACCTGGGAAGGTGGGCTGCTACCGAGGCCTCATCCCCTTCCTTTACTTGCCCTTGGATCTCTTCTAGTGCCTTTGAGAGAGAGAGGAGAGATCCTGGTAACTCCCATAACCTGGAGAAGCCGTGTCTTCTAATCCCCATCCCCAGCAGATGACTGCAACACAGTCCTTTTGTACTGCCGGTCAGGCTCTGCTTCAGTCAAACCCTTACCTTCTTACCTTCCCTAACACCCACCCACTCCCCTCAAGGTGGCTCTGAGGTCCAAAACCTAGAGCCACCTTGAGTCTTGATTCTTTGCTCTTTCCCACCCCTGCCTCCCACCCCCATCAAATTCATGACACTAAGTCTTGGAGGCTCCACTTCCCCACATCCTCCCACTGCCTCTCCTCCTCAGCACTCTCCTCCTTCACCCTCTTGTCTGTCCAGCCTCATCAGGACCATCGCAGAAGCCTCCTCACTGGGTTCCCTGAACTCACTCCACCTTCTACAGTTTGTTCCCCTTGTGTGGCCAGACGGACCCTATGGACAGTTGAATCAGACCCCACCCCTGCTTGCAGTCCTCTCCTAACTTACCATTGCATTTAGAATAAAATTCATTATATGTCCCCACTGCACTTAGAATAAAATCAAAACTTCTTTTCAGGCAAAAAATAGTAAAAAACAAAATAAACTCCTCAGATACTTCAGTATGATTTTAAGTCTATTCATTCATCTGGGATTTATTAAGCTTCTGTCTTGTGCCAGACACTGCTTCAGGGGCTAGAGATACAGCAGTGACCAAAACAAAAGATCCTCACCATTCATGGGCTGACACTGTTGGGAAGGAGACAAACATGATAAGTAAACCAGTCATGTAGTATATTAAATGGTGATCAGTATTCTGGAAAGAATAAAGCTGGGAAGGTGTGGGATGCTATTTAGAAAAAGGTGGTCAGGGGAGGTCTCACTAAGGAGGTGATATTTCCGCTGATCTGCAGGTGAGGTGGCTATGAGCCCTGGGGATCCAGTATCCGGGGAAAGTGTTCCAAACAGTGGTAACAAGGTATCACCGTATACAAAGGCCCTGAGGCTGGAGCATACCTGGTGTGTTGGAGGAACAGCTAGGAGGCCAGCAGTGTGGCGGGAGCTCAGAGAGGAGGGGGAGAGTGGGAGGTGAGCTGGGATAAGAATGGGGACCAGGATGACCAGGACGTGGAAGACCTTGTGGGTTTGGCTGAGGCCCCAGGAGTCTCGGTTATTTCAAAAGCTGGGCTGGGCTGCACCAGGGCAAGGAAGACTCCAGCAGCCTTTCCTCCTTTCCTTGACTTTGACATGTGGCACCAAAGGAAGGTTCTGAGCAGGGAGGGAGGGACTTGATCTGACTCAAGTGTTCACAGGCTCCTTCTGACTTCTTGTGAGAAGGAGAGTCGGGAGGTGAGTGGAGGAGCAGGGAGATGGTGAGGCGGCTACTGCAGTGGTCCAAGCGAAGACGAGGCGAGGCTGGACAGGACCAGGGTGTGGCCGTGGGGGAAAGGGGAAGTGGGTGGATCCCGGACGTACTCTGAAGATGGAACTGACAGAATTTCCTGAAGAACTGGATGTGGGGCGTGCAGACACAGGAGCCAAGGACTGCAAGCTTTGCTGCCTGCACAGCTGGAAGGATGGAGGCGCCATTGACTGGGATGGGGATGACGGTGGGGTGACCAGGTCTGAGAGGAAGACGAGGAGCTCAGCTTTGGATATTTACACTTGACATGCCTCAGTGTAACAATGTCATTTATCTGTTATTTATTTGTTTATTGTTGCACACCCCCCCCCCAATATTAGCCACTTGAGAACTAATCACATTTATCATGCTCAGCACCATATCGCCAGCACCCAAGAACAGGGCCTGGCACACCAGTAGGTGCCCAATAAATGTTTGTTGAATGAATGAAGATAGACAAGTCCAAAAAATCCTCTACCTTCCCCGTCAGCCAGTATCTATTCCAGTCTACCTAACTCCCATGTTCATTTCGTGAATCCCCCAGATGTTTGTTCAAATGTTCTCCTTCTCCGCAAAGGCTACCCTGAGTACTTCGTTTACGTTCCAGCTCTGCTTGATTTTTCTCCATAACACTTATCCCTTTCAATATACATGAACTTAAAATTTTGTTGTCTCCCTTCACTAGAAGGTAGTTCCATGAGGCCAGGGAGTTTTGTCTATCTTGTTTACTGGCAACGCACACAGTAGACGCTTAATAAATATTTGTTAAATTTCTGTTACTGAATGGGAATACACGCCACGCCTCAGCAGGTTCAAGCCTGATGTCGAGACCCGCCTTACGAATCATTCATGCTCTGGCCCTGCCCACACGCAGAGGCCGCGCGCGCTCACGCGGGGGAGGGGGCGCGGCTCGTCCATGAGCTGAAGGGCCGAGGGGAGGTGCACTCTGCGCAGGCTCCGAGCTCCCCGAGGCGGGGTTTCAGTGCGTTTTGGCATAGGAGGCGCGCGCGCGCGAGAGGGCGGCGGCGGCGGCGCGGTGCGCAGGCGCAGCGAGCAGTGCGCAGGCGTCAGCGGAGGGCGGGCTGAAGCAGCTGAAGCGGCGGCGGCAGCGGCGGCGGCGGCGGCGGCTCGGGCAGAGGGGCGGGAGCAGAGGCGGGAGCGGACGGGCTCGGGAGAGGCAGCGGAATGGTGGACTACCACGCGGCGAACCAGTCGTACCAATACGGCCCCAGCAGCGGGAGCAATGGCGCCGGCGGCGGGGGTAGCATGGGCGACTACATGGCCCAGGAGGACGACTGGGACCGGGACCTGCTGCTGGACCCGGCCTGGGAGAAGCAGCAGCGCAAGGTGCGCGGCCCGCGGGCCGAACGGGCTGGAGGGGGGCTTCCGAGGGAGGCTGGGGGCCGGAAAGGGGCTGGGAGGTCCTGAAACGGAATTGGAGGGTCTGTGGTGAGAACTGGGCGTCCTGGGAATAAACCGGCGGGTCTGGGAAGGGGTTTAGAGTCCTGAAGAGGAGTTGCAGAACTTGAGCAAGGAATTGGGAGTCTGAAAAAATAATTGGCGGCCGAACAGGGAATATGGAAATCTAAAACAAGGAATCAGGGAGCCCGATGAAGGAATTGGAGGGTCTGGGCGGGGAATTGGGGGAAACCGGCGAGATGATTGGAGACTCTAACATGGAATGGGGTCTGAGGCGGGACTGGAGGGTCAGGATGGACTGGGGGTGTTCAGAGGGAAACGGGGGAGTCCGGAATTTGTGGGTCAGGATAGAATTAGGCATCGGGGGAGTCTGAAGAGCTCGAGTATGGAGGGGGTTATTTTGATTGCAGAATCCTCTGAAGAGGGTTGGAATTGAGGGAGCCCCGGGTTGGGGGACTTCTAAAGGGGATGAAGATTCTGGAAGTCTGAAGATGGAGTAGGGGTACCAAGGAAGGGATTATGAAGTCTGAAGAGTAGTGGGAGGACTGGGGAGATGGAAGGAGGAGAGGGGCTGAGGAAAGAAGTGGGTGTGAAAGGACCCGGAGCTTGGGGGGTGAGGACGGGGAGGGCTGCTAAGGAGTTCCGGGACTCCGGGTCTGAAGGGAGAAGTTAGGGAGCTGTGAATAAGAGGTTTTGAAGGGGGTGAGTTTTATTTGGGGTGTGCTGTTCTACAGGGAAGAGGAGAAGATTGGGAGATAGGAAGAAGAAGAGGAATTGATGAGGCCGAGACCTCACTGAGGAGGAGAGGCCGAAGGGGGGATACAGAGAGTATCTGGAGTGTTTTGAGGAGGGGTTCTGAAGAACTGATGGAACGTAGACAAAGCTCAGCAAAGGGTTGGCGGCGCCGGAGGCTAAGGTAGCCTGAACAAGGTGAGGATGGCGGGAGAGAATGAGCGGAATGGCGGATGGTGGGAGGGAGGTTAGAGTAGTAATGAAAGTCTCATTAGAAAGGGAGTGTGTGATGGATAGGCTGAGAAAGGAATCTGGGGGTGGGGGCTTCTGGACATGCAGTCCCGGGACTGGAGAGAGTGTGTGTGTTGTGAAGGGAGAATAAATTGTTTGGGGAGGAAGAGGTGAGAGTGTCCAGAAGAATTGTGTCTTTTGGGGGTGGTGGTGAAGAGCTCTTTCTAAAGCAGGGTCTGTTTTCAGGTGGCACGTTGGGGTGTTGAAGCAATTTGCGGGGTGGGGGGGACCCACGGTGGGGAAAGGGAGATCAGAAGGAGTGGGAGGCCCAGAGAAGGTGGTGTGTGTGTGTGTAATCCAGGGTAGTTGAGAGGGGAGAGCTCCAAGCTGATAGAAGAGAGGGTTTGAGTGTGTGCAGCAAGAGCTAAAGAAAGGAGGGTGTTGAGTGGGTGTGTGTGTCGGGAGGGGGCTGTTTAAAAGTGTTGTGTGTGAAGAGGGTGGGAAGTACTTGCACTTAGAGGCGTTTAATATGTTCCGGAGATCGGAATTTTCTTCCTAGGTTTGTTGTCAGCTCTGTGGCCTGGAGCAAGACCCTTGATCTCAGGGCAGTTCTGTCATCTGTGAAATGAGGAGGGGTCGAAGGGGTCCCTTCTGTGATTCTACAAGGACAGATGTGTGTGGTGTTGGGACTTCGGGAGGGTAGCTTTGGTGGAGCTTCCTCAGATCATGGGGGCCAACTCAGGCAAGGGGCTTGAGTGGCAAGTGTGGCTGGAAGCCTCTTGAGGGTGTGAGTTGGTGCTTTGGGGGCTCTGTGCAGGCAGCCCGGGGTGGAGGGGAAAGGGTGAAGGGAGCAGCTGTTCCAGGCAGCCTGGGGTGGAGCCTGGCATGACCTTGGGTAAATTACCAACCTCTGCTTGAATTTCCTCATCAGTAGTTGGGGGGGGGCGGGTGGCGGCTTGATGGTGGTGTCCTTATCTGTTGCCCCACCTACCTCCGGGTGGGCAGGTTGAGATAATCTGACATAAAATTCTTTTTAAGGGGAGAGACCTAGCCTGCAGTCTCAACTGCAGTTTATTGCCGGAGGCAGTGCCGGGCTGGAAAAGGTTAAGAGTTGCCAAGAGACTTGGAAAGTTGGGAGGGGAACAGGGGGCCACGGGGTTGTCTTTGAGCATGTCTGGGATCTGTCTTCTCCAGCGCCAGGTGCTTGGGGAGAATGAACTTCGGAACATTTTTACTCAGGTGGTGGGAGTGGGGACCTTCCCTTTCCCTCCCTTCCTGACTTCTACGACTCCCAGAGTGACTCCCTTTGCTAGCTCACTTCCACTCCCTTCTGGGAGTTAGGGTGTGTGCTCCTTCGTGGTTATAGTCTCCCTTGCACGCTGGGTGAGGCTGAGGCACCATTCAGGCCTGGGCGGGACCCCCTAGGGGACTCACCGGAACCCCTAGGCCTTGCTGCTGTTGTATCATCCTCCCTCCTCCCTTCCACAAGGATCAGGCAAGGTTCAGGGAAAGGGTGGCTCACAGCCCCTCTAATACTAGCTGTTTTAGATTCTCAATAAGGGGCAGATTCTAGTGTGTCCTGCTTTATACAACTGTGACAAATATTTACACATAGCTGTACTTTGGGGGGGAATATCGCTTCACTGCTGTGCACCTACCTATTATGGGGTGGGGATCCTTTCTGAAGTGGGAGAAGGAGTAATGGAAAGGAATATATACACAAGTTTGTGCTGTTGTCTTCCTTCTAAGAGGAACCCCCCACCCCCATTCCCCCCAGACAGGCTGGCTGGGTTTTTCTGCGCTGCAGTGTCACTTTAGTGAATGACAGATTGCCCTTCTTGCCCCTCCAAGGCTGAGCCACTGGTCACAGGGAGAGTGGCAGTACTGTGAGTGTCCTGTGCGTACTCTCATACCCTAAAAATCATTATCCAGGATAGCTGTAGGCCCTTAAAGCGTGTGGAATTGAATTCTTCTAGGAATTAAGCAAGGTTTGGCCCAAGTCAGGGTGCGTGTGATTCCTGGTGGTTCTCACTTCTACCTGAAGCCCTTCTAAGGACCCTTGTAACCAAGGCATTACCTGATAAGTAGCTTATGCAACAGTTCTGATCTGGGAAGTCTCTACGTGTTTTCTCCAGGGGTGTGGGGGAAGGACTGGTCTGGCCTTTGAGCAAATTCTTGAGCAATTATAGCTCTGGGCCAGAGTTCTCTCTCCCAGTTTCTGAAAGGGGCCTGGGTAGCCTTGCCCGCCCTGTTCTGCTGGACAGGTGAGGTCACTTGATAGCTGATCTAGAACTTCTCATCACAGCAAGAGGAATTGCCTCCTTTGCTAAGGTTGCCTGTTCATTGAAACATCACTGCTTACAGGGCCTCAGTGTTTAGACCCTGACCTTTGGCTCGGGCTCTATTAGATTTGAGTTAATTATTTGAAAGTTCTGATGGTGTCTTGTTTTTCTCCAAGTAGGGTTTGTTGTTTTTTTTTTTTTTCCTTAGGCTGATGATAGAGACCTCAAAGTAGCCATCTGTTATTTTGTTCCATTACTCTAATTGCTTCCCTCTTAGGATCTGGCTAAGACTAGCAGATCCTTAGCAGTTTTAAAAACTGAATAAGTTACATACCGAAAACAAAAACCAAAACCAAAAAACCTAAACTCAGTTGTCATCTAGAATTAAAGACTGTAAATATGTGAGGGCAGCAGGTATCCTGTTTGCCTTCTTGGGAGAGGGGTAGGGGAAGCTATCAGCTGCTAGCCTCTGTCCTCCCCACCCAACCCCATGTGTTTTAAGAACCGGGCTTTTCTGAGGCCTGCGGAAGAGATGAGATGTGGGAGGCTGGCCTGGGAGTACAGCGCCCCTTGTACTCACTCACACTCATTCAGCTGAGAGTTGAAATCCGGTCAGTGCCATGGAGTGGCGCCCGTTGCTTCATCTGATTCCTTGCGCTCCAGGGCGTGGGCCCAGGATTGCCCTCTGCCTTTTGAAACACCCTCCCTGAGACCAACAAGGAGGCTGCTTTGGCAGCCGGGAGCTGACTCACTCTCCAGTTGGAACTGGTGCTAAATGGTCTCCTTTAATGGCAGCCGATTGCCTGGCCTAGAGTGGGATGCCTTGTGGGAAAAGTTTGGTGAAAGTGTTGGAGGAAAACAACCCTGGAAATGAGGGTGGGGTTTTAATATCCAGGTGCTGCTGGTGCTATTAAACTCCTGAGATGCAGTCCGGGAGGTCAGTTAAAATGTAGGCTTGCACTCTCAAAATGTCCTCTTAATCAGATGTCAGGGGAGCAGGGACAAGTCTGGATTCCAATCTTAAGCCTCTGGGGTGGGGAGTTCTGCCGCTTAAACATATATTCCAGTCACGGCTGACTTTGGCCAGACAGCACCCTTCTACAGCGTTAACTGAGTGAGTAGTACAAGTTATTTGGCAGTGCTGGTCTAGCAGATGACAGCGAAGAGAATGGAGCCAGAAAGGAATTGATTTGGGGAAGGCTCAAGGAATTTCTGAGACTGTTGAGATGAACGCTTTTGGCTTTTGCCATATTGATTTATAGTGTGCTGGGAATTGTACAAGCCTTTGACCAGATCTTAGGGTTGTTCTTTAAAAAAAAAAACTCCTTTGCTCTTATTTTTGGGGGAGGGGAGACGGAAAGGGCAAAAATAAGGAACAGCTGTTTGCTCTGGTATCACTTGCTCATTCAGGTTTTCTGAATGGCTGAATTATCAACATGTTTATCTCTTGTCTGGCATTTGGTATATTCTAGATCAATGGTTTCCCCAGCTTTATCCTTATTTCCTTCACTTAGTGATGTCTGTGTTTTCATCGGTCATGGTCAGTTCCCTTCCGCTGCCTTTATTTACCTATTTATTTTACAGAATAGCAAACGCACTCACGTTACCTTGTTTAAGTCTCCCTTCCCCCCGTTTTCTTTTTTCATGGAAATAGGAGGCAAGTGATAGCAAGTTGGTAATTCAATGGCAGTGGTAATTGAAACACTGACATACTAAAAGGTGGGTGGAAGCTTCTACTTGAGCAGCTACAAATCCTGTCATCCAGGGAGGTTTGAAAGAAGCCTTTATGTCCTGGGTAGTTTGAGAGCTCAAAATCAGTCTCCTTTAGGATGAGGTTAAACTTTGAAACATCAAAGCATCAAGCGCAATTATAAGGAAACTTAGTTTTACAGTGTTGCCTGTCTAGACGCCAGAAGTTGTTATAAAGTGTCTGAAAGTGGCACAAGTAACACTTGCTTTTCTTCAGGAAGGTTTATGAGTTACATTTTAGTCAGTAACCCAGGTATCAGGGAGTGTAGGGTTCAGTGAGTTAAGAGAAACAGAATCATTTAAAATTCCAGCCTCCGTTTAAAGAGTGATCTTATTGGGAGGAAAAATTAACCCGCGGCTGGGAGGAGGATCCCGCCTCCTCCAGAAAGTGAAAACTCTGCATACATTTAACTGGCAAGAGTGACCTTTATCAGTGCTTGGGAAGTTTTGTCCAAGAAGCGGTCTCCCTGGGATTATAAAAATCCCAGAGACATTTGTCTTGGTGTTGTGCCTTTTTTTGGTTGTGTTGTTCTTTCATGTCCCTCCCCCTCCCCTTTCCCTCATAAACAACAGATGCATTAACTTGGGATGTCCACGGAAAGTCTTTAAAAGCTGGTTGGTGTAACTTGGTTGCCTTCTCTTTACTCTGAGCAGGAGTTACTCCGGAAGAGGCCAGTGGCCTTTTTTCTTAGATGTAATTTACTGAAGTGGTATCTAAAAGTGAGTGAATAGAGCTGACTTGGGATTTGCTATTTGCCACCTGTTTCTGTACTGGCTCCTGCCTTCCTGGAGTGGGATGAGCCCCATCTCCCCAAGAGCGAGGGACCATCCTGTGTTTCCAGAAGGGACAGTGGTTCTCCAGCCAGAGCAGCCCTCCTCACCCCCAACCCACGCTTGTCGCCGTATTTCCTAAACTTCAGTCATTTGTGATTTTTCCTTAGCCACTTTTGCTTTTATATACTTAATAATATTCTTTCAAGTCAATTTGCCCTTTTAAAAAAACAAATTATTTATTTATTGGCTGCGTTGGGTCTTTGTTGCTGTGTGTGGGCTTTCTCTAGCTGCAGTGAGCATGGGCTTCTCATTGCTGTGCGGAGCACGGGCTCTAGGTGCACGGGCTCTAGGCGCACGGGCTTCAGTAGTTGCAGCACGCAGTCTCAGTAGTTGCAGCATGTGGGCTCAGTAGTTGTGGCTCGCGGGCTCTAGAGCACAGTCTCAATAGTTCTGGTGCACAGGCTTAGTTGCTCCGTGGCATGTGGGATCTTCCCGGACCAGGGCTCGAACCCATGTCCCCTGCATTGGCAGGCGGATTCTTAACCACTGCGCCACCAGGTAAGTCCCTGCCTTTTTTAACTTAAGTTTTAAAGGGGAAATTTATATGAGTATTGCAAATGGAAAACCTAGCTTCCCTGGCCATAAATAGAAGGAAACTGCAAAAGTAAACAGGCTGAAAACAAAACAGTGCTGTTAAGTTCTAGCTAGGTACTATTCCTGCTGCAGGCTCTGGGCCTGAGGCATGCTCCCTTTGTTGAAAGGAGATTGGCAAGTGTTGGTGAGGTGTTAGAGACCCAGCGTACCAAACAGAGACTTTCTCTTTGATCAGAAGGTTTTCAAGAGAATCAAGGGGAATAACCTTCTCGCTGTTGTTCAAGGTTTAATGGAGAGTGTGGGTAATCCTTAAAATCTCCCATGTGTGCGTGCCGCACTTGGAAAAAACTTTATCTCACTTGACCCTGAAACATTCCGCGAATGGCGAATGGTGGGGCAGAGTGACTTACCCAGGAACACACAGCCCATCCTGCTTGCCCGGCATCCCACTGTACTACCCTTGAGCAGGAGTGGATGGCACTGGGTTTATCTCTGCATTCAAATGTTAAGGTTTCTTGGGTTCTGGTTTTTTTTTTGAGTAACTAGGGCCATGTTCTAAATACAAGAATTGTAGGTTTATCCCTTGCTCCTCACATCGCTTTTTCTTTTTAAGGCTCCAGCTTTCTAACACATATACACTTAAAGTTTGGCTGCTCCCATGAATAAACCACCCTGCTACCCTGTCTGGGTTTGCATCCTAGATTCAGAAAGGAAAGCAGTGCCCTCCTGCCAAGTTAAGAAGGGCTGATTTAAATGTTTTGCTTCCAGATATCAGAGCAGAACAGATTCTTTGTCTCCTATGGAACTATAGACATGGGGCAGAAGTAGTTGGAAGGGGCAGTTACAACTCCGCAGAACACAGTGAAGTCATCTCGGGAAATATCATTGACAGTGCTGAAATGATTGAATGGGATGCTAGAACACCATCAATACAACAGCATTTGTGTCTTCAGCTTTGGGCAGGAATAAAGAAGACATTGTGGTTTGTTTTATGCTTTTTAAAGTTTTCCCCCCAAAGATGTGGGGCTGAGTGATGTCTTGATACTGGCTTTCTAGTGGGTTTTTCTTTTCATCTTTTTCGCCCTCCCTGATGGCTGTTGAGAGTGGGTGGAAGCCACAGTCTAGGTGGATGGGAGGCAGTGCGGAAGGCAGGCAGTACGCCTTCCTCCTTGTTCTCCACACGTGAAGGGAACACATTTGGTTTTTTAATCTCCAAAGAGCCCAGGATGAAGGGTTTCCATATCTTACCTCCTGACCAGTAAGGACTCTGATTCCAGCTCCAAGAATGTCTTAATTAGCAGCCATCCAGGATGGGGGCACTGCAGGAAGCCAAAGAAATGCATTTCTTCTTTTTCCTTTCTTTCTTTTTTTAATATACACTTCATTTCAATGGCAGAGAAGGCCAGTTTGAGGTTAGGAGAAACATCACAGGAGGAAGCTTGAAAGGGATTGAACAACCAGCCACCACGCTGGGAGGTTGCTTGAGGGGGTGTCACGCCAGGAGGGTTTGTGGGTCTTCAGCTTGCGTTCTTGAAAAGACAGGCTTCCCTTTACCAAGCCCCGAGGGGCAGTGCTGGAAGCCGGCTTCGGTCAGTGTCACCAGTGTCACTGGCCTCCTCGGTATGCACGTGTGCAACCATCAACGCATCAGTGCTCTATGATCAGTCTAAATCAGGGTGTGGGTAAAAGGTATTTAGTTGATATCGCCGTGGAAACTGAGTTGCTTATTGTTTTGGGGATGGAGCTTCGTACTAGAGGCAGCACCAGTGGTGGAATGTTGGGCTGCTGGGCAGAAATAGGCTGCTGCCAGCCAGTCTCGCAGAAGATATCCACGTGAGTGGTGGCCACGCTGGGGAGGGGGACGAGGGGCCTCTGTTCCCTGGCGCAGGAGTCAGGCCAGCCCGTTTTATTGTTTTATCGATGAGGGGGTGTGTATTTGCGCAAGAGAGAGAGAGAGAGAGAGGGAGAGAAGAACAAGAGTACACCATGAAAGCCGCTGTTGGCTTTGTGGCTGGGATGTGTGCTTTTTCTCTAGGCATTTAGAGTTGGAATTTCAGCTATGTGACTTCTTAATAGCAGGGCAAAATGTGCCTGCATCTTTTCCCTGTTTTCGCAAACACTGACAAATTAAAAAGAACTCTAAAGTTTCCAGCAAATCCCAAGCACAGTTCATTCCGTGATAACATTTTTTTAAAAATCCACATCCTTCCTACTCCAACTCTGACAATAAATAAACCTTTTTCTCCCTATCATCCCCCCCTTCCCTCCCCCCCCCCCCACTTTAAGGAAATGAGTATCTTTACATTAAACTCTGTGTCTGATGAAAATATTAAATGCTTCTTTGGCTGCTGCTGGCATGGATTATGTTTGGAAGAGTCAGTTTTGTGTTTTGTTTTTTGTTTTTTTAATTTTATAGGCTGGTATGATCTTCCAGTTCTGGCCTATGAAATAAGCTCCATTTCAAAATTCAAAATGTCTGGAAGCAGCTGGCTTGCCAGGCTAGTTCAAGGGCAGTCTGATGAATCACCCCTTCTTACAGGCTGTCTGCTAACCAATCCTGGAAGGTGTCCAGCCCGTAAACATCACCAGGATCGTCAGGCAGTTTTTTCTTTGCAGGACGGGGTGTGGGTGGGGGCATCGTTTGAGCTTCACTGCCAAGTCTGGTAGGGTTTGACTTTCTGTAAGACAGAAAGGTCTGTATCGAGATGTCTTTTTCAGAGATGTCAGGCCTGTAGTCGCCCAGCACTGTGTCTGCTGGTGGAGTGAGAGGAAATACCTAGACCAGTTGGGGTGGGGGAACCTTCTTAACCGTTTGGGGACACGAATTTTCCCTTTCCTTTTGTAACTTTCATTAACTCACTGACTCACTGACTCAGGGACAACCCACGGAAGAGAATTCAATCCATTGAAAGCAGTGAACCATTTTCGGGATGACTGTGGTTGATGGATCATGGCCCAAAGCTGTGGAAGGTCAGGGAGCGGCACTCGGCTCCTACCCGCTGCACAGAAACACCCCAGAGATTCAAAGGGAACAAGCTTTGACCATAAAAATACAAGACTCCCAGCTCATTGAGTTCTCTTCGCAGCTACCTTAGACTTGAGAAAGTTCTGGGCCTCTTTAATAAACAGCCACAAGGCAGGCCTTGCCAAATACGGCCAGCTCCAGGGCCACAGGGTTAGCTTAGGAGACAACTTTCTTGCCTAAAAATAAGTGTATGTTCCTATCGAACATTCCAAGCATAGTTTAAACATGAGACTTGTGAGTAGCAGTTCAGGCCTTGTGGGTTCAGTTATGTCAGAGTGTGGGCAGTTGAGGGTCTTTGGGGAGCCTAGCTCCCCACTTTGGGATTGGCCAGTGGCCACCAAGGAAATCAGCTGACCAAATGCAAACCATCTTCCAACTCATTTACGTTCTTTTTTTATTTTATTTTTTTTATTTTTGGCTGCATTGGGTCTTCGTTGCTGCGTGCCAGCTTCTCATTGCAGTGGCTTCTCTTGTTGCAGAGCACGGGCTCCAGGCACGCGGGCTTCAGTAGTTGTGGCTCACGGGCTCTAGAGCGCAGGATCAGTAGTTGTGGTGCACAGGCTTAGTTGCTCTGTGGCATGTGGGATCCTCCTGGACCAGGGCTCGAACCCGTGTCCACTGCATTGGCAGGCAGATTCTTTTTTTTTAAATAGTATAATTTATTGAGTGCTTTTTATGCTCCAGACACTGTCATCAAACTTTACATATACTTCACTTAATACAGACAACAACCTTAATAGCTAGGTACTATTTTTTAAATTAATTAATTAATTAATTTTATTTTTGGCTGCGTTGGGTCTTCGTTGCTGCGCACGGGCTTTC
Source organism: Balaenoptera acutorostrata (assembly GCF_949987535.1). Classification (NCBI taxonomy): domain Eukaryota; kingdom Metazoa; phylum Chordata; class Mammalia; order Artiodactyla; family Balaenopteridae; genus Balaenoptera; species Balaenoptera acutorostrata. The sequence goes on from NC_080082.1 coordinate 52,731,294, forward strand.
TCTAGTTGCGGCGAGCGGGGGCTACTCTTTGTTGCAATGCGCAGTCTTCTCATTGCGGTGGCTTCTCTTGTTGCAGAGCACGGGCTCTAGGCGTGCGGGCTTCAGTAGTTGTGGCACATGGGCTCAGTAGTTGTGGCTCATGGGCTCTAGAGCGCAGGCTCTGTAGTTGTGGTGCACGGGCTTAGTTGCTCCGCGGCATGTGGGATCTTCCCAGAGCAGGGCTCGAACCCGTGTCCCCTGCATTGGCAGGCGGATTCTTAACCACTGCACCACCAGGGAAGTCCCGCGGCAGGCAGATTCTTAACCACTGCGCCACCAGGGAAGTCCTCATTTATGTTCTTGATCTACTCACAGGCTGGTGGGGGAGACAGAGAGCAAGCATGTGAATAAAACAAGGTAATTTCAGATGGGATTATGCACTATGAATTTAATAATAATAATAACAGCTAGCATATGACTCTGTGCTAGACACTATTCTAAGAGCTTTACGTGGATTGACTCATGTAATCCTGTGAGGTAGGTAGGTGTTGTTACCTTTACAGGACAGGTGCAGAAATGGATCCGTTGAAGTTGAAGTCACTTGCCTAAGTGACAGTGCCAGGATTTGAACCTTTAAGCCTGCGCTCTCATTTCTACACTACACTAGAGTCTAGTGATTGGGAATGGCCTGGGGAGAGGTCGCTGAGGGGAGGAAGGCAGTGCAGGTACTTTAGATCAAGAGGAAGATCTCTGAAGACATGACATTTTAGCTGTTCCCTAGGGGATGAGAAAGAGGGAGCCAAGAGCGCACTGGGAGAAGGCCGTTCCAAGAAGCGTGAGTGAAAGTGTGGAGGCCCTGCGGAGCAGAAGGGTCAGAGTGGTCAGAGCAGGGCATGTAGAAAACATGGGCGCAGCCAGGCCTCTTAGAGCTTTGTTGTTGGAAGTGGTGATGAGGCCCAGGTCTGCAAATTCAGTTCTTCTTAGACTCCAGTAGGCCAGGAACCTCATGCTTCCAGAACTCTGGCCCTACAACCCTTTCCCCTCAGGCCTGCTGGACAGGCCAGACCAGAACTGACTTCTAAAGTGGGAACCCCGGGACTGTAGAACATTAAACCGAACAAAAGCTTCAATTATCTCTGTGATCACTGCTGCAGAAGACACCTGTGTTTGATTAAAGTGTTGGTAACTTCTGAATCTGGAGTTTTATGGCACTGTGTACTCATATGGCTTTGTAGTCTCTCTCTTAGCTTAACTTCTACCCCATGAACAAATTCCAGCTCCCTTCAGTCCCATCAGGAGGCTGCTTGATTTACAAAGCATCTTTGGTAAAATGTTGTGTCTCCCTCTTTGAAGTGGCAAGCCCGGAAGCCTGATTTTTTAAACTGGCTCTTCTAGGTCCCCCTTTCTCTGTAAATCTCTTCCGTTTATTCAGTATTTCCGCCTCGTTTCCTTTGGTCAGGTGGGGCTGTAGCTAGGGTGGTTCTAGTTCAGAAAGACAGATGTGCAGGCTGATTCATTCTGAGGCATTCAGCTTTCTGTCTCCCTCTGGAAGCCAGTCCAGGAACGTGGTAGATTTCATTTGGCCCATGGCTCTAGGTTGGAAGGCACACCTTGTCAAACTAGTTGTGTGGCTTTTACTCAGGAAGGGAGGAACGGTGACAGAGCTCGGAGCTATTCAATGGGCACTTCTGACTGCACACACTGCACCCAGCAAGAAGCGAAGTTCACGGATCATAAAGTGTCCATTGTGAACATGGGCTGGGATTCTCTCTGCCCTGCCCTAGATGCAATTCGACAGCAAAAATCATGCCTTCTGACAGAATGCAAAGGAGCGAATGAGTATGAAGGTGTCCTGTAATGGCCCGGCCAGCCCAGCTGCTTCAGCTGGAAAGAAGATGGTGAGGTTTCCATTTTCCTGGCAGCATACCCATGTGAACTTGTTAAATCTTTTAAGTAGCTGTATAGGAGGGGAGATGTGTGTGTGTTGTTATCCTTACCTCCTGAAATATAAAAATAAAACTTCCCCTTTATAAAACTGATTCAGAGTGGGAAGAAAGTCTATGGCGAGTGGAAAATGTGTCCGATTATATTGAGTCCTACCCCACGTTTGGGAGACAGCTGTAAGTTTCCACGGTGGGTGGCTTATTATGCATTTATGTTGAGCTGAACCTGCTCCAAGCTGTTCCTGCGGATAGAAAAGGCTTTCTTGTGGGGGTGGGGTGGGGGTGAAGCTGTCTCTTTGCACCACACCGGAGAGACTTGGAAGGTCTCTTGAAAGACTTCAGCAGTCGTCACTTGGGTAGCAGAATTAGGGGCCACTGACCAAAGTGGTTCTGCTTTTTATACCAACCAGCATCTTGTGTAACATGAGTAGGGGCTTCGTGGGCCCTGGAGTCCAGCGCTCAGGTAGAAACATGACCGCCAGGGCCAGACGACAGCCCTCGCTGGGCCCCTCTGCAGAGCGGAGCTTCGCGCTGAGCCTTCGGGGGTATGAGAGAAACCGGAGACCCGGCCCATGCTCTCAAGGAGCTTGTGGTGTAGCTGGGGAGAGAGCAGAGCCACATGAGACCTCAGGAGGACACTAAGCGGCCCACGGACAAGCCCACCGCACTCTAGCTGTGTCCCAGGAGAGGAAAGGGGGTGAATAAGGGCAGGTGGGGTCAGTCATGGAAACTTTCATAAAGGAGGTGAGTGTGGCCGCGGGCAGGTTTCTGGGGGCAAGTGTTAGGGGGATCCCATCCCGCATGTGCAGTTTGAACAGGTTCCTTAGCTGCCTCTCATGAGCAGTCCTACCACTTCCTTCCCTCCGAGAGTATTGTCTATGGGGAGTTTCCCAGTTGAGGCACCATGTTCAGTATGTCTTAGCCATGCCTTGGAACTTCTGAATTGGAGGACCCCAGGTTCTGAATCCGTATCCATTCGCAGGTCCTGTCGCTTTCAGGGCTCTAGGGGGCAGGCCAGACCCTTCCCCAGGTGGGCAGCTGCTCTGACTAATCCTTGTGAGGCATTTGCTTTCGGCTTGCTGATGGTCCCTTTAGAATAAGCGCAGGCTTCAGAAAAAGAGGAGCAGAGAGAGACCCCCTTCTTACGTCCAAGGGTTTCTTCAAGCCTGTGCCTTACGGCCCCTCTGGGTATGTGATGCTTGCCACTGCCTTCCAGTCTAGATGACGCTCAAAGCTGGGACTGGCGATTCTGTGTTGATCGTGGAAATGGATGGGGTTGAGTCCCGGCAGGCTGGCAGGTTTGGTGTGCCACAGTAAACACGCTATCCCTGGATGAGGGTAGCCTCCAAGTGTTCTGTCCTGAGAGTTTATTCTTGCCTGCCAAGCGCAGCTTCCAGGTGCTATTCTTTTCTTTAAATAAATGCCTTAGACTGGCTCATGGAACTTAAGAGTTCCCATCCCAAGAAATACTCAAGTCTGTTTAAAAAAAAAAAAAGAAACCTCCTCATTCGGATGCTCATGATCAAATGTGTGACTCAGATACTGCAGTGCCCTTGATTTGCTTTCCCAAAATTGACATACTGGAGTTGCACTCTGGCCCCACCATGAGATAAGGTTGGGGTAGCTGGCCCGTGCCTCTTTCTTTGTATGGTTTCAGTTTGGGCTTTTTCTCCCTTCAGAGGATGCTTGAGAGCCGTGACAGCACAGCTCATGCAAATCTGAAATCATCCAGTAGAACCTGGCCTCCATCTCTTAGACTGCCCGGGATCAGTAGGTTTGCCATGGAAGGATTTGGTGGGGTTGCAGGTGTCGCCTGGAATGAGCCAGTCTGTGTAGCTTGGGCACTGAAGCAGTGCTTCTGCCGTTAAGAGCTGCAGGATATGAGTACAGCCAGTTTCTGTTGCCTTTTCCAGCTTGTTATGGCTTCCAGTCAGGGTCTGCCTTAATCCTTAAGAGGTGCCTCTTTCCCCGCTTTTGAAAGGCAGAGATGGGAGGGAGGTGGACTTTCTTCCAGGAGAGAACCCGTGGCTCACTAGTTGCAGTTGGGGAATGCATTACTCTACCCACACTTTGGGAGAGGTTTCTGGGGGAGACGTAGAAGAATATTCAGGATCAGAATGTTTGTTGCATGAACCCAGGCTCTGGGAGGAGATGCCTGCTCAGCCGGTGGGTGAGCCGATAGCACCCAGCCTGCCCACCGGACGATAGGAGACGGCTCAGTTGTCACTGGGATCCAGGCTGTCTCCTGGCTCAAGCAGCTGCAACCCGGGAGGGGGTGTTGAGAGCGCTGAAGCTCCTGTGGGAGGGCGCTTCTGGCCACAGAACCAGGAGGTAGTGAGAGGTGTGGGGTGGGGAGATGGTTAGATCACAGCCTTTAGAGGGAGACAGAACTGGGTTCCGCACCCATCTCCTCCACCTGCTGGCTCCGTGACTGTGGGCAGGTGACAGGGGTTAAGCCTCGTTGTCCTCCTTTGAAAAGGGCCATCATCCTACCTCACAGGATGATTCTAAGATTAAACGAGAGAAATAGTGTGTATGAAGCACTTGGCCCAGTGCGTGGCACGTTGTCAGTGCTCAGTAAATGCGGCTTCTCAAAATCCTTTCAGCAGCTCACCATCCTGCATCCAGGTGGGGTCTGCTGCTTGCGCCTCCTCTTTAAAGGAGTTGAAAGGGTCTGCTGAAATGTGCAGCTCAGTGGAAAACCAAAATGTATACCCCATTTCCTAAAGTCCTCCCCCAGAGAGCTCTGAACCCTAAACCCGGCCAGCGGCTTCAAAGCAGCATCCACTGTCAAGTGGCAACCCGAATGTGAGATGCAGGTGACGTGACGAAGCCCTCTCCCCAGCCTCTGGGTCCGTCTGGGCCTCGTTAGCCGGGACGTGGCTTCTTGTTTCTGAGCTGCAAGCCCTAAACAGTTTTGTGTCTGGATGAGCCATAGGCAGTACCAGCAAGGCTTTTTTGTGAGCAACTCAGCTTGTTACTAAGTTTGGAGTCAGCTGAGGGACTCTTCCTCAGGTCCGCTTCTTTCCCTGTCCCCTTCCCCCAGAGCAAAAAAAAAAAAAAAAACAAAAAAGGCCTTATCAACTCAAGTTAGAAACAACCCACAGCCTCGAGCCAGGCCGCCTTCTCTCAAGTGGTAATGATGTAGAAAGAAGAACGGCCTCCCACTGATAACCCCCAAAATAACTGCCCAGAAATGCTGTGAGACAGGGCCTAGGGGTGTGCAGGAGCCTGTGCTTAGCTGCTGGCCCAGAATATGGGACCTTCCAGAAGGCTTTGCGGAGCCATGCTGCCTCCTTCCCCAGCGCTTCTCACGCCTGCGGCTCCATCCTCTTTTCCGCCGGCCTCCTGCCCCCTCCCCGAGGTCACTTCCTGATGCCATTCCTCAACTTAGCCCCTGTCCCCCCCAAAAGCAATCAAATCCACAACCTAATAAGGCAAAAGAATGAGGAGAATGTCCACCTCCCAGCCTCTCCCCTAACAGGGCGCAGGCCCGAAGCGAATTTGGAAAATGTTACGACAACGGGAAGGACAACTGACTGGTGGGGGGGTGGGGGGGGCCCATTTTCTGGAGCTGCCCATTGTCCGCAGCAGGCGGGACCCTGCGGGAGGGCCACCTGGTTTGCGCTTTCCGAATCAGGTGGTTGACACCCCCTCTCGCACACAAAAGTGTGTGGAAAGTAACAGCCGAGGGTCAGCCGCACCTGCCGCGCCTCGGGGGACGTGAAGCACAAGCTGAGAGTCCGCTCGGAGACACCTCCCCTCCATCGCAACTGGGACTCTGCAAATCCAGACACTTTTTGCCTCTGAGATGAGCAGTTTTCTTCCCCTCAACGGTGCCAGGGTTAAATTAGCCCTGGCGTTAATTAAAACTTGTCAACACTTAGAGCCCCAGAAACCTGTCACCCCTCTTACATCGTTATCCTGGACAAATCAACCCTGTCCCGACTCAGTTTCCATTCTCCATTCTCTCCTTGGAGAAGGAGGGACAAGCCCCTCTCTGCTGAGCCAGACCTACTTGGGTTGGAAGGTCAAGCTCAGTAATTAACCTGGACGCTTCGGGGAGGGGATGAAGGGGAAGGAACCAGGTCTAGGGATGTGCCAGGTCTTTCAAATCACTAATTACCTGCAGGCATGAGGTCATCCATAAATAGATCTAATCCTTTTGCTATAATTAAGGTGCTCATTAAAAGGGCAGGGAAGTTTTATTTTATTTTTTTTAAGGAAAAAACACAAAAAGCCTTTGTTTTGACTTGACAGGATGGCTTAGAACAGGCGGAGGACTCAAGGCACAGGACTAGTTTCCTGCCTTAAGAGCCTTTACAGGAAATTCACTGCAAACAATATTGGTGACCCTGCCAAAGAGGCAAACCTGGGGTGATGTCATTGTTTGAAGCTGTCACCACCAAGCCTGGCCTTGGGGGAGGAGGAGGGTTGGTGGGATTAGAAAAGTGTGTGTGTGTGCGTGTGTGTGTGTGTGTGTTTAGTTGTCTCTAAGGGAAGTCAGTTGAAAATCTGGGCAGGAGAGAAATCACAAGTGGGGGTCTTTGAAATATTCTTAGCTAGGTTCAACTTTCCTTGTTTTTCCAAGTTTAAACAAATTCTCTGTTACTATTTTTGCTCCTCAAAATGCTGTTGCTTTTTCAGACACAGCCTTTTCTGAGCCATTCCTCATTTAGTGCTTTCTTGGGTAACTGGCTCTTACAGTCTGGGATTTGTGGCCCACAAGGCAGGGAGTTAGGCACCAGGTAAATGCTCACTACTGCTTTTCTCAGGACGAGAGTCCGTTGCTAAGAAGTGTGGAAATGGAGACACAGGACTAGGTTAACGTTCCTGTCTCTTCCACAAAAATCATTTTGGAAAACCACCCAATGCCAGCGAGTTGGCATCTATGAGTTGTTAACCTTCCCATGTGCCTCCAGGAAGCGTCTGGAGCATCTCTGAAAAAAAGGACAAACTTTGCATCTTGTCATTCTTCTTCTGGCTGGAAGTCTAACAGAGAGGCATAAACACAGTCTTAAAATGAAAGCAACAAAAATAAACTCAAACCAGCCCCGCGTGAAGACATTAATGCCAAGTATGCAAGCTGACTTACTATTTATAAGGCAGAAGGCAATCATAAGGAGATCTAGGCCTGGCTAAGGAGGGTTATGTCTTCTGAGGTGCCTGTTCCTTAGAATTCCAAATAACCCACGGGTGATTCACTCAGATGGGGTTGAAATGCAGTGTCTCATTTCATGCTTTGCACAGTTCAGTCTCTTGCTGAAACTTCTGAAATGCTAATGCAGGATCAGGATACAGTTTAGAGTGCCCCACTGCACCCTCCCCTCCTTAAAAAACATCCTAATAGCTTCAGAAGGAAGTTTGAGGATTGAATAAGAGAGCCATAAGCTTCCTGTGGTTCACATCCTGTGATCTGTTAGTGCTCTTTTTTTTTTTTTTTTCCCCCTCACTCTGCTGACATTTACCCAGACATTCACAGGGTTAGATTTAGAGATACAGCGGGAAAGAAAACCAGCCTAGCTCCTGTCCTCATAGCAGTTCCATTCTGGAGGGGAAGGTGGACGATAGGTTGAATGAGTTTGCAGTCTAACTTAAATAGGCCCATTGACATTGCCTCCCTGGGTTCAGAAAGGATCTTCCCAACGAGCCATATGTGACTAGGAGCTCAGGTGTTCAGGCTACCTCTCTAAGAAATCCACCGCTGGCTGAATCCCGCGTGTTTGGTTCTTGGTGTGCAGTTTCATAAGTTCCCCAGGGCTGAGGAGTCGCCTTGGGATCCAGCTTTTCCTGGAACTATCCTGACTTAGGACACATTGCTGGAAAGGGCTGACAGACCTAGGCAAGAAGGATGCATCTCCTAGCCAAGGAAAGCAGAGTTTGCAGGTGTCCCCCATCAATGGCGTCTCTAGAATTTCTGTGTGGGAAAAGCTTCAGTGGCCCAGTCTGGTCTGGAGTGGGTGAACAGGGGCCTGGTCTAGAAGCCGCAGACCTGCTGTTTTTGCTAAGACAGAGTGTGTATAGGGGGCAGCTGGGGAGGAGCTGGTGGAGATGGTGGTGGGGGTGGTGGCAGGTGCCACAACCATTGCCTGGGGAGATGGTTGCCCGTGGATTGCTCGAGTTGCTGCTCCATTCTGGAGCTGCCTTGTGCACTGAGAGCCACGGTTTTGTGGTAACTACCAGGAAGCTCAGCCCCACGTGGCCTCAGGAAGTTGGTGAGGTTAGTACTGCTTTTTGAGGGGCTGGTGACAGTACCAGCACTGACACCCCATGGGCGTAGCCCCGGGATTTTGTTCTTTGGGGACACCGTGGAAATCGTCTCTTGGAATGCTGGCTTACTTGCTCATTGGGTATCTTGAAGCAAGAGTTGAGGGAAGGGAGGAGAGGTAATAGTTGCAGCCCAGCCAAAAATCTCCAATGTATAAAACTTTAGTGCTTTTCTGATCTTTCGTGGCAAGAGCTGTTCGCTCTTAGCACCCATTGGAAACTGTTGACAGCTAAAGGGGGTCGTTCCTCCAGGGCCCCTCGGAGCCGATATATCTGGTGTTCCTAACGTTTTCCTGACCATGCCTTTCTTTTCCATTTGTCCCATCTCAGCCTCCCAGCCCCATCATTTGGATAGAGTGCCTGGAAAACATGTCTTCTAGGTCCCCCAGGAAATTTAATGTTTCCACGCGGGGAGTTGGGGACCACATAACACCCTCTACCCCGACCTGGGGTTTCAGGCTGTATGTGGGCGCATAGGAGATGGTGGGATCCAGGAGGGAGGGTCAAAGGAGGCTGGAAGCTGAGCTGGGGCAGCCCTGCCCTCAGTCCTCTTTCACGAATAGTGAGGACAGGGCTGGCTCTGTCCTGGCATGTAGCTTGTCACTCCGGGTGGGTGGCCCTGTCATTTGGGCCTTGCTGGAATGGGTGTGAGTGCTCCTGGTTTTCTTCTGGAGCGGAGAGACTGCTGTCTTGGGTTATCGTAGGGCAGGTGACAAAAACCAGTAAGGTAGCCTGGGTGGGGCCAGGGGCAGCCACTACTCAGCTTCCGCTGATTGTGGGCCTGGGACTTTATTTTCCAGAAGTTTGGAAATCCAGAGTTTTATGGGGCAATTAATTCGGTTTAAAAAACCCCAAATCTGCAGGCCATACAAAATGGGGCCTATTTGGTCCCCAAAGCTACCCATTTGTGACCTCTGACCTTGAACATTTGCATGGTCTTGATTTTGTCTCTGACTCTCCTTTAGTTTCTTCTTTCCTCTTGACTGGATTGCTGCTGCTTAATCCTCTTACTGGGAGGGAGAAAATCCATTTTCTTTTGCTCCTTGGTGACAGCTCTGATAAACAGTGGTTGAAATGAATGGTGGTAAAAAGGGCTTGCCCTAGCTGGTTTTCCATCTCCGGACTCTTTCCTTTTTCCCATTACTGTAGATAAAAGAGTTGGCTCCTCAAAATTCCTCTCACCATATACATATTTTTAGGATCTGGCTCCACGTTTCTGTGAACAGAAATAGTGGTAAGTTTTTTTTCATTTGTTTTTGTTTTAGAAGGCCCCAAACAACGTCCATACAAAGGCAGCTATTCTGCACACACAATAACCTGGTGAACAATGCCAGCCTTCAAAATTAACTGCCAGTTCAAATTTTGCACCCAAGTGGCAGTTGTGCAGAAATACTCATTTAGGATCGTTCAGCTAAATTTGACTTCTGGAAGATATTGGCAGTCCAGGTCTTGTGAAAGAGATCAATTCTAAGGTCTGTGTAGACAGAAAAAAGCCAGAACACAGCACTAATCACTGATGAGAGAGTTGATGGATTTCAGAAAAACGGGATCTACTAGGTGTGCAATAAATTTGTTAACTTTTGGAAAAAAAGAAAAAAAAGACACTTATCCCTGAAAAATTCATGCAGTTTTTTTCCTAAGCTCTAATTAAGTTCCCTGTTTATTGGATTAATGGCCCCACAGAGAAAGATCCTTATCAAACTTTGCATTTGGATCTGTCTGTCTGGGAAAAGCCAGGAAACTCCCCTTAAAGGCATTGCCCTCAACTTTAATTTTTTTGGGCTCCGTTGCCTCCTTGCTGGTTTGAGTATTTCCTGGCTCAATTGTTTTCTCAAGCTGGCCTTGAGTCCTTAGATGTTATTTGTGTGCCTAGAAATAGTTGGAGGGAAAATGGTTGTAATGCTTTGCATTGCTCACTGCCTCTCTGGTGGATGGAAACTCTCTCCGCAAGGGAAAGGGCTTTCCACCCAGGAAAAGAGCTGGGTGGAGAAGACTTCAATCACCCCGCCTGGCCTATCACGTTATTCTAGCAGGGCTCTCACTGTACCATAGTGACTGGGCTGAGAAAGTTTCCAGCTCACCACAGATCGGCCGCCCGAGGTGCGTTAGGGTAGAGACCAAATCGGTAGGAGTTCTCATAAGTGGGCTTCGCTGCTAGCCATATGGACCACCCAGGGGTGTTTGTTACAGGAGGTTCTGTTTTTTTGATCTGTGTCCTTTTTGGTGGATTTGGAATGAATGGAGGAGGAAGGAAGTTAATTATGGAGGGGAGGAGAGGTCGGGCAACAGACTGATAAGGAAGAGAAGCCCTCTCACCACTTTTAAATAATTGATCCCAGCACAATTGATGAAGAAGATGGCGTTGCCCATCCATTCGGCATTTACCGAGCATTTATCCAGTATGTGCCATAAACAAGGTACGGGGTAAAGAGATGTGGACAAAATAGTCCTTTTTGTCCTCACAGGGCTTACGGCCCAGTGGGGAAGATAGGCATCAAACAGCAGCAAAAACAACAAAAACCCCAAATATGTAGTGTTCCAAATTGTGATCCTTGTTTTGAAGGAAAAGAGCAGGGCCCTTTAAGAGGGCACAGTGGGGAACTTGCCATACATTGGGCAGGAGCCACCCTGGGAGAAGAGTGTCCCGGGCAGGAGGACCTGAGAAGCTGAGAAGCGTGGGAGGAGAGAATGAGACCAGGGTGCCTGGGGCCGAGTGGGAAGGGTGGTGTGAGGTGAGATCAGAAAGGTGACAGCAGCCAGAACATGCCTCCAGTGAGGATCTTAGATTTTCTCCCAAATGAATGAGAAAACATTGATTCCACAAATATTTACTTCAGGCCAGTCACTGTTTTAGGCACTGGGTATATAATTGTGGAAAAAAAAAAAAACCTGGGCTTCCCTGGTGGCACAGTGGTTGAGAATCTGCCTGCCAATGCAGGGGACACAGGTTCGAGCCCTGGTCTGGGAAGATCCCACATGCCACGGAGCAACTGGGCCCGTGAGCCACAACTACTGAGCCTGCGCGTCTGGAGCCTGTGCTCCGCAACAAGAGAGGCCGCGATAGTGAGAGGCCCGCGCACCGTGATGAAGAGTGGCCCCCACTCGCCGCAACTAGAGAAAGCCCTCGCACAGAAACGAAGACCCAACACAGCCAAAAAGTTTTTTAAAAGTTAATTAATTAATTAATTAATTAATTTTTAAAAAAAGAGTCTTACTTTAAAAAAAAAAAAAACCAAAACAGAACCATCCCTGCCCTCATGGGGCTCTCCATCAAGTGGAACTCCATGGAAGTATGTCCTTTTCTGATGCTGGGACAGATCCCGCGATAGCTCGTAAAGCATGTAGCACTTTTAAAATATATTCCTTGAGGGACTTCCCTGGTGGCGCAGTGGTTAAGAATCCGCCTGCCAATGCAGGGGACATGGGTTCGAGCCCTGGTCCGGGAAGATCCCACATGCTGCAGAGCAACTAAGCCCATGCGCCACAACTACTGAGCCTGCGCTCTAGAGCCCGTGAGCCACAACTACTGAAGCCTGCATGCCACAACTACTGAAGCCCACATGCCTAGAGCCCATGCTCCGCAACAAGAGAAGCCACCGCCATGAGAAGAAGCCCGCTCACTGCAACAAAGAGTAGCCCCTGCTCGCCGCAACTAGAGAAACCCCATGCGCAGCAGCGAAGACCCAACGCAGCCAAAAATTAGTAAATTAATTTTTTAAAAAAAATTTTTAATTAAAATAAATAAATAAATAAAATATATTCCTTGGGACCCTCGCGGTCCAGTGGTTAGGACTCGGGGCTTTCACTGCTGAGGGCATGGGTTCGATCTCTGGTCGTGGAACTAAGATTCTGCAAGCCACACAATGCTTCCAAAAAAAAAAACAACTTGTGTTTATCCCCACCTTATGGATGAGGAGACTGAGATTCAAAGAGGTTATGTGATTTGCTCAGGGTCACTCAGCCAATAAATGACAGAACCAAGAATCAAACCATGCTCTTCTCCTTTTAGGTTATTTCTCCCATGTCAGGGCTGAGTGATTGGTTCTCTTCTCTCTGACTTTATATACCCCTGGTAGTAAGATTCAAGGGCTCCTGGTGATGCTTGGACTCCAGGCATATAATGGCATCAAAACACCTACGCCTTGGGTCCTGCAGGATGGGGTATGGCAAGAGGACAGAGGTGGTGATATCCCTGCTTCAGTAGCCTAGAGCTGTGCATTTCATCTCTACCACAACGTCTTAGGTTGGAGACAAGCGTTTGACTGACCCACGTGTCTGGGAAAACCTGTCTAAGTGGTGGTGTAGAGCTGGGGAGTGACTTAGCTCTCTGGCCAAACCTTGCGGGTGCAGTCTGCCTATATATGGCCTGGCCTCAAAGAACAGGTGATGGCAGTAGGAGTTGTTTTCTGTGTTCCTGGTGGGAGGTGCCCAGCTACATTCCTTTGTAGACAAGCACAAACTAGATATTTTTGAAACTGAAGGTCTGAAACCAGCCAAAGAATTAATCCCGGTCTGAAAAGCATATGGTGAGGGTACAGCCAACCTGGCTGGGGTGTCGCCTTCTCAACTTTGTTGCTTTTTAATAAGCCTAGAAATATCTCTTAAGAGGGAGGATCTTTGTGAACATCTCCAGCTGCGTTCCTTTTCCTTCTAGCTGACAGTGGAGGCCTCCAGCCATAAAGGGCTCGAGTCTGTCTTGCTGTTGTGCGCACTTTGGCTAATGAGGTGCAGAGGTTGCAGCCGCTACCAGAGGGTTTTGTGATGAACGGTCAGCTGGATGGGCCCAACTCTTCACTCAATCAAGAGGCTTCGTAGCAGAGAGAGAGAGCAAGGCCTGGACGCAGGGGCTCCTGCGGTGCACGGCCGGGCCAAGCAGAGGCCGAAGCTGGGTCCGTGCGTGTTCCCCAGCTCTCCTGCATTGGAGGCTGTAGACTTGGCTTCTCATAAACACAAGGCCATGAAGCCAGAGTGGCTCAAATGCTGCGCCTGGCCCTATACTTACTGCCTGGGGGACCTTGGGCAAGGAAGCCTCTGCTTCCTCGTCTACAAAATGGGACCAATAGTGTATTTACCTCAGGGTCAGGATTCAGTAAGGAGATGGGGTGGGGCGTGTCTGCCGAGTTGCAGAGATGAGTACCTGGTGGCTCTTTTCATTCTTACTCTGTCTGCTGGGGTGGGCGGTTGGGATGGAGTCTTTCTGAGGTCTCATCCTGTGGGATCTGGAGTCCCAGTTGGAGTGATTGGTTGGGGGAGTGGGGGACCAGGGAACCTTTCTTCAATTAGGAAACTGCAGCCAGAGAAGTAAGATAATAGAGCTGTCTTATGGTGTCTAAGTTGAAGCCAGCTGCTCTTTGAAGACTGACCCTCAGATCCAACAAGTTCAACTGCTAGATATGGAAGCATTAAGCATTTAAGGGAGCCTGGAAGTAAGGTTCCTAGAAAGAGGCAGCAATCTCTTGCTCATCCCCAACTGTCTCAGACCCAGGGTGGAGGACGGAGCCCCTGTGGTTGAGGGGCAGACTCTGGGTGAGAAAGCTAAGCCAGGGGGGACCGAATGCTTTGTACAGCAGTGTCCTGCAAGTGGGCCAGAGTGGGCCCCGCCGGCCCTCAGAGGAGGCTAGATGACTGTGTCCTGCAGAGCGCCCCATGTGTCCTTCCCTCTGGGAAGCCTTTCACCCCGGCAGGGCCTCTGGGGCCGGATGTGGAAGGTAAACAGGCAGCCCTTCTGCTCTGCTTTTCATCTCAGGAAGCCCTGAGGTCCCACCGGCTCCCCTGAAGCAGCCTCATTGTCCCTGTGCAGCAGCATAACCAGTGTGGCCCAGGCACTGACGCTGAAGCTTGAGCAACAGCCCCCAGCCCCCTCCCATCCATTCTCCACATGGGAGCCAGATAATAGCCTGCTTGAAATCTTGATCCATATCCCAAATCTGGAAGCCCACTGGGCCCTGCAGGATCTGTTCTTTCCTCTCCAGCTTCATCTCTCTCCCCCTCCCATTGTATCACTGTGCTCCAGGCACACCAGCTGCTTCTCTGCTCCATGCTCTTTCCTACCCGTGCAACCCTCTTCCCCTCGCCAAATCCCCACCCAGCTCCTGCTAATTCTTTAGATCTTCCCCACTGTTGGTGAGGAAGTCGTACTCAACCCCTCCAGCCTAGGCTAGGTCGCTGTCTTAGGGGCACACCTTTCACCTCCACTTCTCCTTTTAACTCTAACCATCCTTTGATCTCTCCACCACCCCACCCCACCCCCCGACGCTGTGAGGGTCATGAGAGTAGAGACGGAGTCTGTTTTGTCCACTGCTATGTGCCTAGCATGTAGAACAATGTCTGACAAATATAGGTGCTCCAATAAATATATATTTATGGAATGAATGGATTAATAGCAAGCCGATCAAGCAGGTGGAATGGACCTGCCACCCATCTGTTCACCCACTTATTTGAGTGCCTCCTGTGGAACAGCTTGGTGTTAGGGGCAAAGATTGATCACCCTCAGTTTCTCTGAGAAAGAAGGCACTGTCACTCTGCAGGCCAGTTGAGTCCCAACTAAAAGCTGGCCCTGCGGTAAGCTGTGTGCTCCGGAAGGTTATAAGACGTCCTCCTCCAGGACACTTCCAGACCCAGTGGGTCAGCCAGCTGTCCTGACGGAGTTCTGCATCAGTGCCTGCCAGTTACCAGCCACAGACAGGATGCTTTTCAAGTGCGGAAAGGAGGGGAGACATCACTGTCACCTAGAGAGTGGGGAAAACATTGTTAGGACAAAATTCATCCCTTTTTGTGCAAATACCAAGCTAGGTGTCCATGCGTTGTGTGCCAGGCACTGGTCCAAGCATCAGGGATGCAACACGAGAGAAGGCCCCTGCCCTCAAAGAAATGAGACACAAGGCTAAACACAGGGAGAGACCTTTTTAAATTTTTCTTTTTTAAAACTTATCTCTTTTATACAGAGATTGCTACCTATTGCAAATTAACTTAGTATAATAAGAGACAATAAAGTGTTTTGTTTCTAGAGATAGCTACAAACATAAAAACATAGCCCTGTGGTTTAACTGGCTGGCCACCTTCCTGAAACCCAGCTTACTATGGTACCGTGTTCTGGGGCAGCCCACTCGTCTCCATGTCCTGAGCTGAGCTTGGAGATGTGCGGTACCAGGGAAGGAAGCGCAGTCTGGGCTATCTTTGGTGGCCATTGTTATTTATGGGGCATTGGCAGAGAAGTCAGTACCGTGGAAAATCTAGAGAAAGATAGAGGCTACACGGTGTGGTTGAGCAGAATTCGATAGCCCCTCGGCGCTCTCTGGGCCATGGGACCCAGAACGACACAGCCGCCCTGTCTCTGCTGTCAGGCTTGGCCTTGGGCTTGGTCTGCCACGTCCCTCCACACCTCCTTCGCTGTCGGTGTGAGCGATGCCGGGGAATCAGCCGCTCTGTGTTCCGAATCAGGCCCCTGGGACCTTCTCTCTGTTCGGCAGACAAAACCTGAGACTGTTTCTCCTTTTAAATGCAACTTTGTTCTGCAGGAGAGGAGAAAAGCTGGAAAGAGATGGCTTGTTCGTTTGACGATAGTGAGGTGTACTCCGATATGCCTTTGAAAAGGGCCCGTTTGCCCAGCAGCCTTTGCCAGATAATGAGAGGAGAGGAACACGGGGAACTTGGTGGGAATCTGAAGCTGGGGGTGGGCATGGGGTGGGGGAGAAGTTCACCTCGGAGCAGCCCGGCCTGTCTCTCTCCTGTAGGAAAGTAGAGTGGTGCTGGATGGTCCACCAGCTGGGTTCTGTACTGGGGAGAAGAAATGTGCTTGGCTATTGGCCTTGGTGCATTTAAAAAATGTGTAAGCCTCTGCTGGCTGATTCCGTTTCCTCACTTCCCAATTACTTCTCAGCCCCAGCAGCTCCCCTGAGTCTGCCCTCTCAGAGGTCTCCAGAGACTGGCTAATTACCATCCCTGAGGGTGTGGGTGCAGCACTGCCTAATCTGGATGTGCTTGGCGCCTCCTAAGTGCCAGGCGCTGTATTAGGTGCTGGGGATGCAGGCAGTGGTCCCTGCCGTCTCTTCTCAACCTCTCTGCAGTGCATGGTCCTTTCAAAAAAAAAAAAACACCCCCCCCAACAGATTTATGAACATATACAAAAGTGGAGGGAATCCTTATGTACCCATCACCCAGCATCAACAATTACCAAAATTTTGCCAAACTTGTTTCATCAGCTTCTCCCAACACACTCCCGCCTCAGACTGTTTTAAAGACAACCCCAGACATCACCCATAAATGCTTCCGTGTGTTTCTCTAATGGATATGGGTGTCTGTGTTTTTGATGGAACAGCACGCCCCTGTACCGGATGCTTTTGAGCATGCCTTAAGAAAAAAAAGTTCTCCCCTTTGCCTTCCTTGACATCACCTTCTCTACTTCTCCACCATCTCATCCTCTGTCTCTGAATCCTTCCCCTCTTCCCACCTCTGAAATGGGGACATCTCACAACATCCTTTTCCCAGGAGGATTTTATCTCCCACCTTCCCCTGGCCTTAAGTCCCACACCAGTGTGGATGACTCCACGTCTCTAGTCCTGACGCCCTTCTCACACTCTGGTGCAATTGTCTGCTAACATGTCTCTGTCCCCTGTTAGACTTGAGGTCTTTCGTGGAGGAACCCTATCTTATTTCTCTTTGTATCCCCAGCACCAGCGCCACGCCTGACCCTAGGAGAGGGTCAGGAAATGTTTGAATGAGTGACTGAATGAATGCACGTGCGAACAAATGACCTTTCTGCCGAATCTTAGACGTAAGTTTCTGCACACCAGCTGGTTGTGCAGCATGTACTTCACTCTCGGCGTGTCCCAAACCGGATTCATTCTCGAGCCCCTCTCCCTGGGTTCACTGTACCCGGGTCCGACATCCAAGCCAGAAACATTGAAATCATCTTCTGACTCCTCACCCCGTCACGGGCACCAAATTTTACTTATTTCTTTCTCTCAACTGTCTCTCAGAATCCTTACATCCTTACCCTCCTCCTTTCCTTTGCTACTGCCGTTGTCCTCACATAGGACCACATAGTAAGTGCTTAAAAGTGCAGATTCTAAAGTCAGACTGCCTGGGTGTAAACTGCAGTGCCGCCATTCGCTACCTTGAGCTGCGTGACTGCGGGGAAATGCCTTAACCACTCTGTGAGGGTAATGTCTGCCCCCAGGGCCTGTGGTGAGACTTCGGTGAGTTAATACTGTGTGCCCTTTGCTCCATGCCAGGCACACAGGAAGTGCTCTGATGTTGGCTCCTTCATCATCACCCCTGTTATACCATGTCCAGGTCTCCCGTGGCGGCCTCCTGACTGGCTTCGCTCCAGTCTCCTAGCTCATCTCAGTGGCTCCACGAACATTATCTTTCTGAGACCCATATCTAAGCAGGTCACTCTGAGGAATCTTCCGTACCCAGAGAACAAGTTCTGAGTTCCTCGGCCTTTCTACCTTCTGGCCCCAGCTGACACCATCTCCTGCCACTTTCCCTTAGGGGTTCCCCAAACATTTCTTGCACATTTATGTTTTTTTCTTCTTGATGTTCCCACCATGTGGAACAACCTTCTTCCCCGGTCACCACCTATCAGAATAGTGCTCCTCTTTCACGGCCCGGATCAGGTGTCACCTGACCTCTGCTGTCCTCGGATCGCACTGCTCTGTAGTGACTGGCTTACCAGCGTCCCTCTCCAGCCGGACCGTGCACTCCTCCAGGACAGAATGTCAGGTTCTGTACATCTCCCTAGACTCTTGGTCGTGATTCTCTTTACTCATCCTGAATCTCAGTTCCTCCAGGAGGTGGGAAGCTACCTGAAGGCCAGTTTCACCTTCATAGACATTTAGTTAAGTAAACAGAGGATTTCTCATTCTCTCCGCCTTTAGCTCTTCCTTTTTTCTTTGTTTTCTTGTCCAAGAGCAGAGGATGCTGTGGAAGTTAGAAACTCACGGCAAGGGTCTGCTCCCGCCAGGGGAACGGCTGCCTGCTCTGGCCGCTCTGCTGTGAATTCCTGTTGCCTTTCTCTGGTTCTCTCCAACAGGTTCCATCTGTGGGCAGCAGGCCAGACGCTGGGGGAACTTTGGGATACAGGCCTTCTTATCTTCCCTTTGTTTGTTGCCCCACCTTCCAGAAGGGAGCAGGCCCCAGCCATCTCAGACTGAAACGGCAGCACATGTGGTGTCTGCCTTCCTCCAGCCGCCTGCCACCCACGGAGCAGAGAGGATCAAAGGCTTTAGCAGGCGAGGAAACTGACGGGCTTTCGCATCAGTGGAACCAGAGAGGCTTCTCTTTCCCCTTCCATCGCTTGGTCTGGCGGAGTCCCGTCCTCCCCTCGATCTGGTGGGATGTAGGGGCTACTGTGGAAGGGGCTACAGCCATTTGGAATAGATTTTGCATGGGGGATTTAAGATTTAAAGCAGTGACATTTTTCAGTGGCACAGCTGTCTTTCAAGTTGAATCTCACGTGGATCTGCCATATTATAAAATCGATTAAATAGCTGCTGAAGTTAAATGTGAGTAGGGGGCGGCCTCCCTCTCCCCTGGCATCCCTCGTGGCAGAGCTCTTTTCAGAATGCTGTTTGAAAATCACTCCTTGATATCACGTCCACTTCTCTGCTGAAAGAGGCATTCCACTGTCCCTTTGTGGTTCACCCTGGGGCCTGTGTGTTTCTAAAGAAGATGGCTGGGGCCGGGGTGGGGGGGTCCTGCGTCTGCACGTTGGGCGCAGCTTTGTGCTGTGTGGGATAATGGTCACCTCCTGGTTCTGTGGAGGAGGGGGCTGTGACAAAGGACAGCGCGTCCTAGCGGCTCTGCCTTCAGGGTTCTGTCCATCCTCACTGCTGTAACCCTGCCATCCCCACGGCCACCAGGGGGTCTTCCCACCCCATAAATCTAGTCATGCTACAACTCCCCCCACGAGAGCTTCCTGCCACTCTTAGAATAAGACCCAAACTCCCCCCCCTTCCTCCCCCAGGGCCTGTAAGGCTCCCGCTTCTCCTCTAGGCTCCCTCTGCTCCGGCCACACCCATGAGGCCTTTCCCACCCGGGGTCTCTCCTCCTGGAATGATCTCCCTCCTACTGGCAACTGGTTTGCCCTTTCTGTTGGTTCAGACTCAAATAGCACCTCCACAGAGAGGTCTTTCTTGACTGGCTGAACTTGATTCCCTCCCCAGCTGTCCCCCTCCTCCGGTTACTCTTGCTTGCATAACCCTGTTTTACTGCACCACGACTGTCTAATTATCTTCTCTCTTTTTAAAATTATTTATTTATTTATTTTTGGCTACATTGGGTCTTTGTTGCTGCGTGCGGGCTTTCTCTAGTTGCGGTGAGCGGGGGCTACTCTTCGTTTCGGTGCACAGGCTTCTCCTGTTGCAGAGCGCAGGCTCAGTAGTTGTGGCGCACGGGCTTAGTTGCTCCACGGCGTGTGGGATCTTCCCGGACCAGGGCTCGAACCCGTGTCCCCTGCATTGGCAGGCGGATTCTTAACCACTGCGCCACCAGGAAAGTCCCATTATCCTCTTATGTATCATCTCCTCCACTAGATTGTAAGCTTCATGAGAGCAGGGGTGTTTGTTTAATCCCAGTGCTCAGAATATGGCAGCAGGTGGTGGCTGCCCAGTACATTTTGTAATTGGAATGAGTGAATGAAGTTTGGGAGAGCCTCAGGGCAGTGAGTCTCCCCCTGCTGGGGGCTGGGGATGCCGGGGAGGAGGGATCTGATGCCAGCATGCTGAGCCCAGGCTGGGACGGCTCTGGAATCCTGAGTTCCAGTCGGCTTCTCTGGCTCTCATGCAGTGTCAGGGCACTCGGACCTAACCTTTTTTTTTTTTTAATTTTATTTATTTATTTATTTATTTATTTATGGCTGTGTTGGGTCTTCGTTTCTGTGCGAGGGCTTTCTCCAGTTGCAGCAAGCGGGGGCCACTCTTCATCGCGGTGCGCGGGCCTCTCACTGTCATGGCCTCTCTTGTCGCGGAGCACAGGCTCCAGACGCGCAGGCTCAGTAATTGTGGCTCACGGGCTTAGTTGCTCCGCGGCATGTGGGATCTTCCCAGACCAGGGCTCGAACCCGTGTCCCCTGCATTGGCAGGCAGATTCTCAACCACTGCGCCACCAGGGAAGCCCGGACCTAACCATTTTGTCCCCTAGCTCTCCTCTTTTGGGCTCCTCTGGGAGAAAGCAGGCGGCTGGGGCTCTCTGAGCACAGGCAGGACTTGCCGTTCTGCTCCAGCCTGAAATCGATTTCCTCTGGGCCCCGCCTTGAGCCAGGCCCTGTGAACAGAGGGAGGGGCTGAAGCCAGGTCTCCCCTACCACGTGTTGGGAAGAGAGTGATAGAGCCACTTGGCCTGAGAGCCACCAACCTTTCCACCCCCCTTCCCTAAAAGGCACACAATGGCAGTTGGGCTGCGCCTTTGTTTTATGAGTCATCGGCACTAGCCCGTCATAAATTGTTTTTTCCTATACTATCAGAGCAGCTTTATCGGGCGTCTCCTATGCAATCCGGGAACGGATTTGATACGGGGTCAGTTAACATGTTGTCGAGTCGAAATCTGTCATTGTGCCCATATAAGGCAAACTCCTCGGGTTACTTTTTACCTTGGCAGAATCTCAGGAATGTCAAGGTAACCAGGCCACCTCAGCATAGCTCTGATTCTCGTTGGGTCACCTGACTTGCCCTCCCTCTCCCATGACTCACCCTGCAGCTCAGCACTAAGCCTGCCACTCTGGGTGGCGCTGGTGGCCCTGATGGCTGGTGGAATTGGGGGAGGGTCTCCGGGACCTGCTTGCTTCTGTGTCTTCCTTCAAATGAGAGAAACTATGTGAGGTGCCTCACAGGGGGCCTGACAGAGTGAGAACCAGAAACACAAAGTAGCCTTGGCCAGACTTGAGGTTGGTTAGGAGACGATGTGGGCCCCGGCTCTGACACCTACCAGCTGTGTGACCACAGGCAGATGGCTTATCTGTAAAATGTAGAGCACTCAGAACAAATCCTGGTACATAGTAAGTGCTCAGTAAATGTGAGTCATTTGTACAATCATGTCAGGGTATACCCCAGCCAATCATAAAAACACCTCTGCTGTTTTCCTTTGAGGCTCAGCCCCTTAGTAGCTTTAATGGGGCAGATTGAGCTGGTACTCGGAGTCCCTCCCTGGAAAACTGAACCCACAACTTCCCAGTGGCACCTCATTCCCTTTCCTCCCCCACCCCACCCCCCCCACACCCACACGCATGCAGAACAAGCCACTCCTCTGCTGTTACAGGGCCAGGAGTCAGCTCTGCGAGAGCACAGCAGGGGCCCCTTTGTCCTCTGACATCACACTGCTCCTGGAGACAGCCGCCCCTTATGACTGCTGTGTGGCTTGGCCAGGCCTTAGTACCAGCTCCAGGAAGCCCTGTAGGTTGGGCGAGCCAGGGTGAGAGTCTAGTGCTGTCACTCTGCCAGGGCAAATGGTTTCACCATTTTTAATAGAGCAGTTATGAGTCAGAGGTTTCAGTCTCTCTTTACTGGTTCCTCCCAATCCTATAATTACCCTTTGGCTATAGAACCTTATTTTGGTTTTTCTTTTTTTAAATCCTAAGACACTGTTCATATTGTCCATCTCATGTGTCCAAGGGGTCTAAGATGGAGTGGCGATGGTAAAGGGAAAAAAGAGAGACTCCAAATCCAGAGTGATTTCTTAACCCACAGAAATGATGCCTTCCCCCCACCCACTCCAAGCACCATTCTAGTGCCACGCCAGGAAGTAGAGCCAGCACCGGCTTACGCAAGGCTGATGGCAAGAGTGGATAACTCTGAACACCTCCAGTTGCCTCTTGGCAAACTTTAAACTCCAAGCCTGGAATTTCTGGTCTGAGGCACCTCCCAGATTGACCGATGGATTCATTCACACTCTTATCCAGTATGAGCCTCAGCAAAAAGCAGGCCTGCTGACAAGCACCCAGCACCTCCTCAGGCCCCCTGCCAGTGCTGGTCCACTCAGAGATGAGGGGAATTGATCGTGCAGATAAACGCCCTGTATTCACTCAGTCTCCACACTCTCCCTGCTTCTCAAAGGGATCCTCTTAGGCCCAGGCTCTGAGAGTGGGAAGCCAGTGGGACAGAGTATATAGAAAGCAGTGCATGTCTGTGAGCGCTGGCCCAGGCTCTGGTTCTCCCTGGTTATGTCAAGAGCAAAGATTTCCGGCCCAACCCACTCCACCCTAGCCATGTCGCTCACCCCTGCTTTTCACTGGAGCAGGAGAAGGCTTCTGACCTGACCGGCAGACCGATGAATCAGAACGTCCCAAAAACAGGAAAAAGGAAAAGGGTCACCGAGGAGGAGTTTCAGTTGTCAAAGGCGAAACCCTCACCACTGTTAGAGATCACTCCAGGGCCAGCACAGTTGCTTGCCCTTCCGCCAACAAGGCCTAGTTTGTGGATCATGTAAATTGCTGTAGAAAACAAGCTGTCTGCTAGAAGGTGGCGGGGGTGATGGGAATGTTTGCCCTGCCTTCAGGCGCCCCTGGCCTGTGGCACTCTTTGCACCTCTAGATTCTGTTCGGGAGTTCCTGGGGTGGGCCACCGTGGCCCAGGGTGGAAGGAGCACAGCGCCCCCTCTGACTTCTTCTCCTCAAATGTCAAACACCTGTTATCTGGATGAGCCAGTCCATGGGCGGATTTGTCCAGGCTAAGACGTGATTCTAAAGACCAGTCCTCTTAGGCACCTGTTAGGATTCCAGGCCACACAGTCTCGAGGCCAGAATTGGCTCACTCCGCTATCTTTTTGAAGGATCAAAGTTTAAACCAGACGATCTTTAATCTCCCCTCCCAAGCCCGAAACCCGAGCTCAGCTGTAAACCATTGAAAATAAATGGGGTTTTTGTAGCTCAGCCTCCCTGTTCTCCAGGTGAAGGGCCCCCTGTGCCTGATTGTTTCACAGCAAAATGCCAGATGGGGCCAGAGGAGAGGCGGAGGGTAGGGCCCCAACCTCTGCTGCTGCCCTAATTTTAAAACTGCCTTTTGGGAGTGGAAGTTTTCTCTTTTAAAGGTAGCTAATTTCAAGGTAGGCCTCACCCATCTCCTCTTCCTGCTGAAAAGCCCTCCTTTGAAAGCGGAGCACTGCCTCCTGCATCTACCCTGTGGGCCCCGCCTGCCTGTAGTTGAGACCCTTATCTCCCTATGGATTCTGTGTGGGGAGGGCAGGCTCTTCGCCCTCAGGGAGGACCCAGTTCTTTGGAGAGTAATCTCAGTAGCTCTGGGTTGGTTGGTTCGTTTGTTGGTTGGTTGGTTTTCCGTGTGTGAGATGGCTCTGGAATGGTCCATTTGAGAACAGACACAAGCTCAGACTGGGACACCTCCCTACCCTGGGCTGCCTGTACCCTGCTTCTCTGGGGTTTCTTTTAGCTCCAAGAGTCTAGTCCAGTCTAACAAATGCAGTGGCAAGGCTCTCCGGTTCTGCCTGGGCTTCAGAGCCCTCATTTTTAGAACAAAGGGTCAGATTTGAGTGGTGGTTCTCAACCCTGGCTTCACGTTAGACTCAACCCTGGCTTCATGTTAGAGCATTTGTAAAATATCATTATTCCGGGACCCACCCCCAGGAAATCTGATTCATTTGGCCTGGGGTGAAGTTCAGGCATTTTTAAGAAGCCTTCTGGTCCCATACATTTATTGTCCTTTGTTTTTCAACAAGGGTCCAAGACATACGCATTGGAGAAAGAATAGCCTTCCCAGTAAATAGTGCTGAAACAACTGGATATCCACATGCAAAGAATGGAATTGGACCCCTTCCTCATACCATATACAAAAAGTACCTCCAACTGGATCAAAGACCTAAATGTAGGAGCTAAAACCATAAAACCCAGAAGAAAACATAGGCATAAATCTTCATGACCTTGGGTTAGGCAGTGGTTTATTAGACATGACACCAAAACCATAAGCAACCAAAGAAAAATAGACAAACTGTACTCTCCAAAATTAAAAAAAACTTTTTGCTTCAAAGGACACTATTAAGAAAGTGAAAAGACATCCCTCAGAATGGGAGATAATATTTGCAAATTATACATCTGATAAGGGTCAATTGTCCAGAATATATAAGAAGTCCTACAATGCAATAATGAAAAGATAAATAAACCAGTTAAAAATGGGCAAAGGACTAGAATAGACATTTCTCCAAAGAAGATATACAATTAGAAAATGGTACATGAAAAGATGCCCAACATCATTAGTCATTAGGGAAATGCAAATCAAAACCACAATGAGATACCACCTCACAACCACTAGGGTGACTATAATCAAAAAGCTAGATAATAACAAGTGTTAGCAAGAATGTGGAGAAATTGGAATTATCATACATTGCTGGTGGGAATGTAAAGTGGTGCAGCCTGTTTGGAAAACAGTCTGGCAGTTCCTCAAATGATTGAACATAGACTTAGCATATGACCCAGCAATTACACTTCTGGGTATATCCCTAAGAGAACTAGAAATATATATCTACACAAAAATTTGTGCTTAAACGTTTGTAGCAGCATTACTCCTAATAGCAGATATATATAATAGCAAAGGTAGAAATAACCCAAATGTCCATCAACTTATGAATGGATAGGCAAAATGTGGTATGTCCATACAATGGAATCTTCAGTTAAAAAGGAATGTACTACACTGTGGATGAACCTTGAAAACATGCTGAATGAAAGAAGCCAGACAGAAAAGGCCACATATTGTATGATTCCATTCATATGAAGTGTCCAGATTAGGCGAATTCATAGAGACAGAAAGTAGATTAGTGGTTGTCATGGGCTGGTTTGGGGGGAGGAGGAGGAGAAATGGGGAGTTACTGCTGACAGTTCTGGGGTGATGAAAATTTTCTGGAGTCAGGTAGTGGTGATAGTTTTTCAATCTCGTGCTAAAACTCACTGATGTTTATACTTCAAAGGGGTGAATTCTATGGTATGTGAATTATAATTCAATTAAAAATTTGATTTTCCAAACTATGAACATGATTAAAAAGAGTACATGCACGCCTGTGATCCAGCTACTCTACTTCTATGTTGTATTAGTTATCTACTGCTGCATAACAAATTGCCTTTTCAAAGCTTAATGGCTTAAAGCAGTAAATATTAAGAGAGAGAAAATGCAAACGAACCAGAAAAGTGCCTGGGTAATTCTGTTGTAAAGCCAGGATTTGAAGGATCTCTGGAAGCAGGAAGGACCGGATCTGATCATTATATTCCTTTACTCATTTGGTAGTCAAGAGGCCAGGCAAAGGCGAGGGGAGGTTTGGGGGAAGACCGCTTTATGTCAGCCACCAGAAAGCAGCCCGTCAACTTGGCGAATCCTAGGGTGGAGGTGTGGCTTCAACAACTGCAGTGCTGCTACCAACGACGGCACCTTCCGGAATAGGGATAATATAGTAATGAATGGAACCTCTGTTGAGTGCTCACTGTCTGCCAGGCTGTGTGCAGTGCTTTCTCTGTGTTATCCTGTTGAGTGCCCACACCCGTCATGTCTGTTGCCCTCATTTTACAGGGGGAGGAACTTGAAACTTAGAGAGGTGAAGTTCATCTTCTGCAGCCACACACAATGCGTGGCAGAGCGAGGGTTCAGACCCACGTTTGTTCAGACTCGAGAGCCCTCGCTCTGGAGCACTGTGCCATGTTGTCCTCTCCTCACCGTTGTAGACCCCGGCAGATTGATGTCTTGACGTGTCTGTCAGCTCCTCAAACTGCCTCCTTCTAGCCCACCTACTGCTCCGCCCCCGTCTAGGCCCAGACCCGACCCCCATGAACCAGGGTCTCTGCAAGTCCAGTGGCCTCAGATGCCTGAGTGAAGAGGGCTGCTGAGGGCTCCTCTCTTCCGTTGGAGTGGCACGCCGAGGGCATTGTCTTCCCTGGCTTGTTTTTCGAACGTCTACAGCTCTAGGATGATTTCTGTGAACTCCTGAAAGCAAAATAGACTTATCCCTAAGGAGGGACCCTCACCAGTATAAAATGGGATTGGAAACCATGAGAAGTCCTAAATGGCTGGCCATGAGAAGCACCAACCCTATTCCATTCATTCTAGGATTTACTGAGCACCTACTATGTGCAAGGCGCACCGTTCCAGGCAGTGGGTCCTGCAGCAAACAGGACCCTGCTCTCATAGAGCTTATGTTACACATGGGAGGGAGACTGGTTATGGACAAGGAACCTCATTTCTGATAGCAATAAGTGCAGTGAATAAAACAAAGCAGAGGGAAGTGACAGCATGGTGGAGATAGCAGGGTCAGGGAAGGCACCCTGGGATGATGGCATGAGGGAAACCCTGAGTGATGAGAACTAAGCAGGCGGTAAAGAGCTAGAAGAAAGTCTTAGACCAGCGTTTCTCGGGAAGAAGGGACTACACTCCAGAATCAGCCTGTTGCAGCAATAACATACACGCTTTCTGGTGCCTCGCAGGGGATTGGCTGACGCAGGAATGTTGGCTACTGGGAGGGGACGTGGGGGAAAGAGCTGGTTTCTGGATGGACACGCAGGACCTTTGGAATGCTCGCGACTCCACTCTGCGGTATTTATACCTCTCCTCCGACTGGGAAGTCAGCTTTTTCATGTAGGCCGAGAAAACTCCGAATAAGGCAACAGCAGGCCAGGACATAAGAAAGAAGCATTCCATATTTCCCTGTAATTGCTTTCAAATTAGGTTCTGTTGTCATGGGGCAGGCACACGCAGCACACCCGCTCTGCCCCTGGCTGGCTATGGAGTTGGGTCCCGGACGGGCAGCCAGTGTGTCCCTGTGCTGCTGTACCGCCGGCCCCGATGGCCCATGCTGGCAGGGCTGTCTGAGTCCCATGTTGCTGCACCCGTCTAAATTGTGGTCATGTCACCATGGCCGGATCATTTTCTCTTCTCTCAGCCTGGTCCCTGGTTTTTATCTTCAGAATCTGGTAAAGGCAGTGGATCTTCAAAATAGCACTCACATGTATAATCTCAAAACCGTTCCAGAGGCTTCACAGACTTCCTGGATGGATCCATTGCAGATGTTGCCGGGGCAATCGCCTGTTTGCCTGGGCCGCTGGTAACCCAGATTCCGGAAGCCTTAGCCATCGGATCCTGAAAGCACCTTTATAGTTGGTGATGAAGCCCAGGGGCCAGGGGAGCAGTCTCTGCTTTCAGGAACTGAGAAGATGCCCCACTGGGGCCAGGCCTTGCCTGAAGCCTGGCAGTAGCTGGCAGATGGGTGATAAGAAGGGTGGGTGCCTACCGTAGGAATAAATAGCTGTCCCTCCCCTGTGTCCAAGCCCCGGACACCCTTCCTGAGGTCCTGTGGAAGCAGGAACCATGGGCAGCGTCAGAGGCCACACCAGGCAAGGTGGGAGTTCAGGAGGCGGGACGGCGCCCTCCCCCTCAAAGCGGCCAACGCCCCAGCGGAGCGGCAAACCCAACACGGTATTGCAGAGACGAGGTTTGAAAACTCCCAGCTCCCTAAGGAACCCTGACTTGCCTCCGAGTGCCCTGGGGGAGTTTGCTGTGGCCAGTTCTTCCAGCCAGCCCTGGTCCTGGGGCAAAGATATGCAGCTGGTCCTTCTGGGTCAGGCTGCTGGCCTGTGATGTTCTGCTAAGGGGGTGGGCGGTATACACAGCGGAAGGCGGGGGGTGCAGCACGAGACAGCGAACGGTTTTTCCTGAAGTCTTGTCCAGTGTGGAGTCAATGGAATCCACATGTGAGCATCTGCTGGCGGGTAGAAATAGCGCAGCCCCCGACCCTGGTCCAGGAGCTCTCCTTCGCCAGTGCTAATAATCAGAGCCAGCACGCTTGCCCCAGCCTGAGGTCTCAGGTGAGCCCGTTTCTAGGTCCAAACTGACTTTGTAAAAGACTCCCTTTAGTCTGGGTTTAGTGGAATTCCAGCTTCCAACTGACATTTCCCTCCACGCCACCCCCTTCAGTACTAAGAACATGTTTTGTGACACGTAGTCGGTAAGAAGAAAAGGGAAGGAAAGTTTTTTCAGCTGGGCTAGCCGCATCCCACCAGGATCCTTCCTTCTTGCCCTTGGCATCACTCTGCCCGCTGGAATACCACTGGGTTGCCCCATGTCTTTCGAATGTTTGTTTCTTACTTGGTGACTGCCCCAGAGTCAAGAGGGTTTAATTTACCTCTTTGGGTTGGGGGAGGGAGTCATCGATGAATAGCTCATTAAAGCCCACTGCTGCCACATTCCTGGCCGTTTAGTTCACCTCCCAAACAATATCCATCATTCATTCACACAGCCACCCCACATCCTGGCAACTGGGAGGGGTCCCTGTGACACAGGAAGGACTTTATGACCAGCGATGCTAGGCCTTCTCCCCCTCCCCCAACACACAGTGACAAAGCAGAAACAGCTGAGGGGGGGGCGCTGTCCTCTGAGGCTTGCTTTCCCCAGTGCATGGGCCTCGGGCCTCGGCACAGGGAGTGGTGACTGGATCCCAAACAAACCAACAGGCTCGTCCTCTCTTCTTCCACCCCGCCTCCCCCCTACACCCTGTGCTATTTTAACAACCAGAGAAGAATCTTTAACAGGCTGCCAGTGTGCAGAGGCAAGTTTTGAAGGCTCTTTGTGGTTTTTTTCACGTGTGTTCTCAAAGGCAGACGAGTCCACATCCTTCCTCCCTAGATAGGTCAAGGGCTGGGTGCAAGCTCCCTTCACAGGATGGCAGGCCAGCATTGGCCTCCCACACTGGGCTCAGGCCACCCTTTAAGAAGCAGGCAGGCTTTTAGGGAAACAGCCCTGCCTGCCTCGCTTGGTGAGCTCAGCTCCAGTTTGGGGACTGAGGCTGGGCGGGGCCCTTCTTGACTCGGTTCTGCGGGCTCTGCTTTGCCAGGCCGGTAGGTAACATTCCCCTCAGAGGAATGAGTGGCCGCCCCATATTTGTGTTAATAGCTGTGTGACCTTGGGCAAGTCACTTAACTTTTCCCTGCCTCAGTTTCCTCATCTGTAAAATGGAGATGATAATATCTCACATGACCTTGGGGTTGGAGGTTTTAAAGACTTGCTATGTGTAAATGGTAAGAACTAGCAATTAGCAGTTACTGGCCACCCCCCCCCCCCCCCCCCCCCGCCGCCATCAGAATGTAAATTCTGTGTCTGTTTTGCTTCCTCCCATGCCCAGTGCGTAATCGGGCCTCCAAGTCAGGGTTTGGCAGCCCAGTGATTGCATCGAGCGCCTCTTAGGTGAGGTGCTGGGGACACGGCCACCGCTCAGAATCAATACTGCCCCTGGAAAATGACCTTGACAATAAAACCCAGACGAGCTTGAGATGCTTTTTGCCTTTCCCTTCTCCCACAGAGGGCCAGTAGCTCCGGACCCTCCCAAATGAAATCGAAACCTTGAGTTTGCCTTGCTTGGTTACAACTGTCAGCATTTCCAGCACGGCTCCTCTGCCTTCCTCCTCCTGCCAAGTTTCTCGTAGAGGCTCCTTACCCTCTTTTTTCCCCTGGTCATCACACATTGACCCTTGCCCCCTTTGGGTCAGTCCCCACACAGCAGCCGCCCCATGAGGGTGGCCCTGCCAGCCTCATGACACAGCCTGCTCTCCCTCACTCCCTTCCTTCCTCTCTCCAGCCGGGCTGTGTTCTCGCTGCCACAGGGCCTTTGCACATGCTGTTCCCATTATCTGGACAGTCTCCCTTATTTTCATCTTACTTATTCTCCATAGGGGAACTTCCCCGTGTCTGCCCGGCCAGTAGATCAGGAGCTGTTCCCTAGCATCCTAAACGCTTTCTTCAGCTCCCTCTCTGGGGGTGGGAGAGAGGAGGACAAATGCAGGATGATACGATACCTCAGAGTGTGGCTGCTGGAGCCAGAGTACCTGGCTTTAAATCTAGCTCTGCAACTTTCCAGGTGCGTGACTACCTGCGGGCAAGTCACGTCACCTCTCAGACCCTCGGTTCCCTCATCTGTAAAATGGGCCAGAAATAGCAACTACCTCACAAAGTAGCTTTGCAGATGAGAGATGTTAACGTGTGACGAAGTGCCTAGAACAGTGCCCGGCACATAGTTAGCTTATAGAAGTATCTGCTGTGGTTGTTACTGTTACCACTTTTCCGAAGGGTGTCTCTTCTGTAGTTGAGTAGTTGCTTGGTTAATGAGATTGATCCTCTTCCTCATCAGAGCGGGAGCTCCTCAGAGTGCAGCCTGGGTCTGCTTTGCTCACTACTGTGGATTCAGCACCAGGCCTGGCCCTGGCTCGGCATGCAGCAAACCCTCCCTTGTCGAGGGAGTGGATATGTCCTGCCCCACAGTGACCTGGGCATCGTGGAGCCAGTGGGGCCTGCCACGCTCGGGCAGTCGGGCTCTGTAGCTCGTGCTCTGACAGATCTGCATGGTGGTGGGGGTACAGTGGGCCCACGAGACGTCCATCTATAGCAGCCACCCTCCACACTACCCACCCCACACATCTCAGTCTAAACTGGGTAGGGAGAGGGAGTGAGTAAGCAGAATGTTATTTTTGTAACCAAGTAGAAGAAGCTATGAATTTTTCATGTTCCATTGGAACTCCAGCTCCTACTCACCAGTCATGCCGCGTGGAGCAGGGGCTGCGCATGGTGGGCTCGTTCCCGAGGAGGGCCTCGTGACTCCTGCTCCCCTTGCCCCGAGCCCAGGACCCTGCGAGCCTCCGGTGTCAGTAGATGCTCCTCGTCTTCCAGGAGGAGGAATCAGGGCCACGCAGGCCGTGGAGTGAGGATGGGAGGCCTGTCGGCGGGGTTCCCATCGTGTGTCAGGTTCAGGAGAATACCCACAGGCTTTTCCTCACCACCGAGGCCAGGCCAGTAGATATTCTCCCCTAAGCACCTGCTCTGTATTCTGCTTGGGCCTCTGCCTGCTTCCAGCCAGGGAGACAGAAGTACAGGGCAGAGTTACCATTTATTTAAAAATAGTCCTTTCCCTGAGATTTGTATAACTCTGAATACTTAATCTGTGCCAGGCACAGTCATAAGTGATTTACTTGCATTGTTTTATTTAATCCTCATTTAAGAGGGGAGATTATTGTCTCCATTTCACCAACAAGGAACTTGAGGCTCATTGCTTGCCCAAGGTTACCCCTCCGGCAGGTGGCCTCAGTGGCCGAGGCAAGGTTGGAATCCAGGTCTGTGTGAGCCCCAAGCCAGAGCTCTTGTTTCCTGCCCAGAGAAGATGAGCAAAGGTGCAGAGATGGGACGCATGTTTGCAGGGTGGACGGTGTCGTGACCTTCTGAGGACAGACTGCCTGAACCCAGTGAGGTGAGGTTCGTTCAGCGCCTCCACAGGTTGGAGTGAGAGGGTGTGCTGTATCTTGTTACCACTCCACACCATGGCCGTGGGGTAAGGGCCTTTGCAGAGAGACGGGCTCTCATCCTTCCTGGGAATGGAGTGGGAAGCAGCCGGGGTGGCTGTGTTCGCATGTGTGCGCATGCTCAGTTCATCTGGCACTTGATGCCAAGCTCTGTGCCAGATGTTTTAAAGCATTCCCCCCCCCCCCCCGCCCCCATTTAATCCTACAGCAAATACAGGAGGTAGATTCTGGTAAGTCCATCCTACAGAGAAGGAAGCTGAGGTGGAAGTAGGCCAAGTCACTTGGTTGGAAACACAGAAGTAAGCCGAGGGGCTGGCATTCAAACCCTGAAGGGTTACCCCAGGTGTAACCCAGGCAGGCCGAAGCAGAGAGTGTTGCCATTCAGATACGTGCCCAGCTCTGCCTGCAGCCCAGGCGCCTAGATCTCGGCCCAGCAGCACCGCAGCACCAGGGGCGCTCGCCCTCTGGGAACTGCCCTCTTGTGTCCTCGGCCACGGGATGTGATGGGCCACTTTGCTGCCCCGCAGCATCTTTCAGGCACATGCACCAGCAGAGGCCCAGCATCCCCTGCCACTTCCTGCCCCAGCCTGGCCTGCTGCTGCCCTCTGCTTTACAGGGTGGCTGAGTTCCCCGCCCGCCCGCTGCCCACCACCGAGGCTGCTGTGCTTTGGGCATTCTAAATGCATGTGCGATGTGAGACTTAATTCCTACTCCCTGGGAGCACGCACACATGCACGTAACATCCAGTAAGACCCAAAATGACTGGAGAATGCTGTCAGAGAGATGCCAAGGGCTGAGCGTGGTGGCAGGGGCAGGCAGGGGACGGAGAAGGCACTCAGTGGAAGAGGCGGGCTAGGTGTCGGGAGAGGAGGAGATCCCGGGAAGCACGGGCTGTGCGGAGAGCTGCCGCTTATGAGCACCTGCCACGTGCTCTACAGGCATTGCCGCTTCGAACCCTCACACTGACTGTGACCCAGGTGGTGTCTTCATCGCCAGGGTGCAGATGAAGAAGCTGACGTTAGGAAGGTTGGGTAACCTGCCCACATGAGTGGTGTAGCCCTGGTCTGTCTGAATTGAGAGCTGCAGAGGGGAAGGAGCGTGGGAAGTGAGGTGGGGAAGGCGGATGCCTTGCTGAGAACCTGCTCCTGGCCGGAGCCCAAAGTAGCTCATGCTTGTGAGGAAGCAGAAGCAGAGAGAATGGTGCTGTGCTAGATCTGCACGAGGAGGGGGCGTCCGAGTCAGAGTCGGGGTGGGGCAAGCCAGTCAGTGGGGGTGTCCGGAGGAGCCGCACTTGGGACTGATTTTGTGGGATGGGTGGGTGCGGGCTGAGGCGAGGCGGAAGCGGGGCAAAGGTGCCCGTCACTGAGGAGACAGCCTCATGTGGGTGTCTGTCTCCGAGGTGGAAGAACTCTTCTTTGTGTTGGCAGGAGGCGGGCGGGGTGCCCTGCCCGTTTGCAGCCCTCCCCCTGCTTCGGGTTTGGAAGGAAACCTTGTACCTGTGGTGCAGCGTATTAATCAGGCGGCTTCTTTGTCTGGGAGGGGCCTTGTGTTGAGTCTCTGAATGAGCAGGGCTGGTGACAGTTGTCAGAACACGTGGTGCTTGGCCAGAGGCTCCTTGGAAGCCCCTCAGCCCCACATGGCCTCTGCCGGCACCCAGGTGCACATGGGCTCTGGCGCGTTCCTGGCTGTCGGCCCACCTCCACGCTGGGCCCTGCGGATTGACGAGGGCAGAGCGGGGGACTCCCGTGAGAAACAGGCGTGGGGTTTTTCCCAGATCTTGCTGTGGGGGCCTGTCTCCCCGGAAGGCATCTGGGCACGTGCACCTTAACTGATGTGACGTGCATCCCTGGCCCTGAAGTCTGATAACGGGCCCCAGCCAGCAGGGGGCTGAGTGCTGGTTACATACTTGGGCATTCTGTGCTCTGGTTTGGGATTTGGGCTTCTTGTCGACGGGCCTCTCCACCTGAAGAGGCCCCTTCGCCTTCCAGCACCCGCGTGCCCTGTGATCCTCCGGCAGTTCCTCCTCAGATATGGTTGCCTAACCCTGGTGGGGGTGGGTGCCTGCCTCCCACTTGCCTTCCGGCCCCCTCTGAGATACACTGCATCTTAAGATGTGGAAGGGTGGGGCGTGGGATGTTCTCCAGGGAATAGAGGGTGTCTGGCCTCGAGGGAAACAGCCTACGTAGGGGTGTCACAGGGCTCGGAGGATCTGTGCGCCCGGCCTTTGGGGGAGGTATTGCCGCTGGGCTACTGGTGGTTCGAATAGAGACTGACTTGAGCAAACCTTGAATTTACAGGAGGCTTGTTTTCCAACTGCTTTCCTGTCCCAAGTCTTCTCTGTGCCAGTGATGGGGAAACTGCTGCCCCTGCCTGAGGGGAGGGACAGGTGGAAGGGAGCCACGGCCGTGGGGACCTGTGGTCTGCTCTGCCTGCCCAGGGGGATGGAGGGCTGGTGTGTCTGTCCAGAAGAACGTGCCTGCGGGAGCTGGACCCCTGCTGCTTGTTTCCATGCTCAGGGCCCGGCTCCGTCAGCACCTTTGCCCGACGCGTGCAGTGGGCCCACTCAGGGTGTGATGGGGCCGGCACTTGCTCTGGGGCTGGCAGACGTGGTTTCCAGTCCACGCTCGGCCGCTTATCACCCGGCTAACAGGTGGTAGTCTTGCTAACCGCCCTGAGCCTCAGTGTCCTCACATCGACCTGCCTGGCTCGCTGTAAAGACCGGAAACAGTGTCAGTGTTGATAAAAGGTGGGGCCCAGGACCTGGCCCTGAGCAAGGGCCCCGTGGCAGCCGTGCTGTCGCGGGGTCAGGGCTGTGACCCGGCCCTTTTGCTGGAGAGCCCTGACGGCCACGCCGACCCTGCAAGCCATGCTCTTCTCCTCTTCCCCAGACCTTCACAGCCTGGTGCAACTCCCACCTGAGGAAGGCCGGCACGCAGATCGAGAACATCGACGAGGACTTCCGAGACGGGCTCAAGCTCATGCTCCTCCTGGAGGTCATTTCAGGTGAGGCCCCCCTCCTGCGGGTGCCCACGGGATGCTGCCCCCCCCCCCGCTGTCCCATTGCTGCTCGGGGAAGAGCGAGGCCTTTACCGGCTGCAGCGGCGGCACTGCGCCGGCCTGGGCCTGTTCCGGGGAGCAGCGGGGGCCCTGAAGCTCCTCTCCCTCTCTTTCTCGGTGTCCGGCCCTCAGGGGAGCGGTTACCTAAGCCGGAGCGGGGCAAGATGAGAGTGCACAAAATCAACAATGTGAACAAGGCACTGGACTTCATCGCCAGCAAAGGAGTCAAGCTGGTCTCCATCGGGGCGGAAGGTGAGCTCGGATGGGGCCCGACCTCTCCCTTGGGAACAGAAGCTGTGTTGGTGGCAGAGAGAGCACTTGGGGGTGCTTAAAGCCCAGATACACCGAGCAGCGACCACAGTGACTGCCTTTGATGTGATGCTGGGCCCACAGACCTCCCTCCCTTCCCCCAAAGAATAATCCAGCCCAAGACCAGGAAATCCAGCTCACCCGGTCATGAGGGGCACAGGGGGAGGAATGGCTTTGACTTGGACCCCGGACACCCTCACACGCCCTCCTGGTGCCGGGCCTGAGGGACACGGCATCTCTCTGAGCCAGCAGCACCTTCGCCCTTAGGCCCTGTCTGGTGTCTGCAGGCAGGAGGGCTCAGAGTAGGAGAGGCTGCTTGAGATCTGGTGTCAGGGCTCTGGGGCAGGGAGTGTAAGTCCAAAGGTCAGCGAGCAGACTTCGCTGGCTGCACAGCTTGGGAGACTGTGGCCTCTTGACAGGATACCCAGGATCCTCTGGGCCCCATGCGGGTACCTGGAACTGTGACCCTTGTCTCCGAGCCCTCCCTAGAGCAACGGCATGCCCTCCCTCCCTCAGTGCAGGCTCTTGTCTCACAGACGCCTTTGGAGACCAGGCGAGGCCTGACAGAGCCCAGAAGCTCTCCATCGGCCTGGGCTCCCAGTTCTGGTCATTAGTCAGAGCAGGGTTTCCTACACCCCCATATCCATGTTGTCCCAGCTTTTAGAAAAACAAAGAAAACTAATTGCTGCTAATGACAGGGCTCCGAGAATTTGGCCAAGACTCCAGGCCAGAATGCACATCCCGCATTCCAAGGCTCTGCCCCAACCCGGGACCTCTCCAGGGAGGGCTGCCAAGCCTCGCATGCCACGGTTGAGGTGGTTGGTGTTTGTTTAAAAAAAAAAAAAAATCAAAACCCTGAACTCAATCAGGCCCTGAGATTTTCTGTTCTTGCATGGATCTTTCCTCCTGGCTCCCCTCCAGCCTTCTGCTTCTCACAGCTGCATTTATTTTGCTCAAATGCTAGCCTGTAAATACAGAAGAGGTTAGAGGAGAGACCCGTGGCAGTCATCAGTTTTCATCTGGAGAAAAACTCAGTCTAAAAATGTTTTCCGTTCATGCCCAAGCTGCTTCACTCCCAATCCCTGTGGCCATCGGGCCTCTGGAGGGCAGCCGACTGGAGCCGTTCCGAGGGCTTTGGGATACCTGAGTGCCCCAGTCCCCGCCCGCCCCCGGCCCCCTGGCCCTCCACACCATCTAGGCAGTTGCAGGAACATGGCTTCCCCGTGGGGGTTGTGAGAGGGGTCGGGACTCGGAGGCACAGCTGCAGGTCCAAGAAGCAGCTGGTGGATGTGTCATGAGAGCGGCCGTCTTCCTCCCCTCGCAGGGACTCTCTGAGTCCTCCACGACCAACTTGCTCATGGCACTGGCTGGGTATGGGCGCTGCGGCCTCCTCTCCAGCTTGTGTCCGTCCCCGGCTTTGGGGTGCCTGGCCCTCGGGAGGAATGCAGCATAGATTTCCTGAATGGATCACCGCCCTCACCCCACGCTGGGAAGGCTCGGCCTCGTTTCCGCCCGTGGGGTTCTTAGCCCTGGGAGAGGGCTGGACAGACAACGTGTCCTTCCCCTGCTTCCAGGCGGCCGGCTACGCATATCTCCTCTCCTGAAACCCTCAAGCCGAGAGCTGCCCTCGGCCGTCAGCCCATGGCTTCGCTGTGGGGAGCCTCTCCAGTGGCTAAAAGAGCACCCACCCTTTCCTAGCGAGCATGTCCTCGGGGAAGGCTGGGCCCCATCCTCTGGGGAACCATCGTGCCTCCTTCCCAGATCAAGCCCACCTAGAGTTTTCTGTTCTCGAGGCCGGTGAGCAAGCTCTCTTGAAGTGTCCCCTCTGTTCTCTGCACCCTCTCTCCCGCATCCAGTGTGCGAGAGGCGCGGGGGTGGCAGGCCTGAGAGGACCGCCTAAGGCACATCGGGCCCATGGGCCCCAGGAAGAGGCCGCTTGCACGCACCTCCCTCACCTGGCTGCAGACACACGGTGCCTGAGCGTTGCAGAAGTGATTTTTCTCTTAAGTTGCTGAAGCTGAAGAACGTGTGGTCCAAACCCTTCTCTTTCACTCCCAGAAGTTTGGGAGAGTGGCTGGTTTTCGGTTAGTTAAGAAAGCAGGCACTTATCAGCTGGACCTTGTGCTACCCGCTCTCCCCTTCCTGCAGCACCGTGTCTTTCTCAAGGGCCGGGTCCAGGTGCTGGGGATGCAGAGGTGATCACGAAGGCAGACAGTGAACAAGTAGACAAACCAGTACATATCATTGTGTGAGGGGAAGAGCAGGGTGCTGGGGAGAGAGGCACCGGGACGGTCAGGGAAGCCATTCTGGGGAGGTGACATATAAGCAGAGCCTTAGAGGCTGGGAAGGACCGGACATCTGAGGAAAGGGTCGAGGCGTGTGCTTTGTGGCGGGCCAGAAGGTGTGAGATCCTTAAAGCAAGAGAGAGCTGGCTTGTCGAGAGGACAAAGCTGGAGAATGCTGGGGAGGGAGGCGGGAGTCACGCAGGGCAGGCCTTGTAAGCCAGACTCCAGAACACAAAGCAGGCGACCGACACAAATCCAGTCCACCTGTTCCAGTGACCACCCTGCCTGCTGCGTGCGGTGGATCGCAGTGGGGATGGAGGAGGCAGCACGTCAGGATCTGAGGGAGATGACGGTGGCTCGGACGAAGGTGGCGACAGTGGGATTGGAAGGAAGTGGGCAGACTCTCGAGAGACATGCCCATAAGGTGTGGTGGGGCCTGGAAACGGAGGCCCAACACCTGGGATGAGACTCAGCGGGGAGCAATCCATTGAACTGGGTCAAGAGAATGAGCTGCCCAGAGAGGAAGAGGCCTGCGTGGCCGAGAATACACGGGGATGGAAGCCCGAAGGTGCCAAGCAGCAGAAAGCTTTTGGGACAGCACTTCCCAGAGTGTCCAGGGGACATCTTCTCCCAGTGAAGGTGGTGGAGGACAGGCCTAGGCAGCTCTGTCAGATGATTGGAGTTAATCTCTAGACAGGGCCGGGGGCCGCCTGGGGAGTCCCACTCTGGTTTTAACAGCCCTTTGCCCTCTGCCCCCTTTCCCTGTGTGCAGAGATTGTGGACGGCAACGCAAAGATGACCCTGGGAATGATCTGGACCATCATCCTCAGGTTCGCCATCCAGGACATCTCTGTGGAAGGTGAGAGCCAAGGACCTGCTCACGGGCAAAGAACAGCCTTTCCTCCCCACCCTGGTTCCACCCGAGTTGGGGGGACTTAGTTAGGATTTCGGGCTTTTTGTCTTCATGCTTTGAGGCTCTTTCCTGTGTTCAGACATCACTCACATGCCCTGCCTGGGGGTGGTTAGTAGAGGTGCTGGCCCAGGCTGCAGGTGAAGGGTCCCCCCTGCAGCCGCCCATCTCAGTGGACCCTCACACCACCCTTGTCAAATGGGCATGATTGGCCCCATTTTACAGTCAAGTAGCAAACTAATGATAAGAGTCAGGCCTGGCCTCGTTCTCCTGGGCGTCAGCACCTATGTTTCCACTCAACCTCCCACCCTCGGACCTTGGCCCCCATGGACCTGGGGTTGGTCCAGGCCACCACAGGATGAGAAAAGCCACAGGGCCGGCATGCAGAGGGGGCTCCTGGTGACAGGCCACAGCAGTGACCAGACAGATGTGCTCCCTGCCCTTGTAGCACTCCCTGTGCGTTGAGGACAGTCAGAGCCGTCCACGGGGAGCGGAGGGACCTCCTGGGGCCCTCCGCTCCCCGCCTCCTCGAAGCTGCGGCCAGATCTGGAGACCCGGGGTGGGCAGGCCCGGCGCTCATGCCCCTTGTTCAGAAGAGGCCAAGGCCCGCCTCAGGGGCTTGCTTGGCAGTGTGTCCTGCCAGCTAAAGGCACAGGCTTTGGGGTCAGAAACATGGCGCAGGTTCAGGCGCTCACCCTGGCCTGTCACTGCCACTTGTGGGGTGACCCCAGGCGAGTGCCTGCTCCTCGGGGCCTGGCGTGCCGTTAGGATCAGCAGGTGCCCGCCGCGTCTGGAAGGGGCGCTGCTGCTGCTCTGTCCGAGGGCCTCTCCCCCAGGTTCTGTGTGACCCTCATGCCTGAGCCGGAAGTGCAGTCCCCCGGGCCTGGCTTCTGAGCGTTTCGTTTTGGGCCGGTGCTCACCGTCCTCATGTGTTTTGCAGAGACCTCTGCCAAGGAAGGGCTCCTTCTCTGGTGCCAGAGAAAGACGGCCCCGTACAAGAACGTCAACGTGCAGAACTTCCACATCAGGTGAGCGCCGGCCGAAGCACCCCGGCCCACATCGTTCCCGCTCTGCTTCCCGGGACCTGACATGCTGTCCGCCCACCCTCTCTCTTTTCCTGTGGTGTTGTCATGGTCTGTGAGGTGCCAGCTCTCAGGAGCCCCTCCCCCTGCCGCTGGCCCCCGTGAGCCCCTGGGAAGGTCCCTGCGTCCCCTGGGGGAGACAGCAGTCACCTCGCCGTCCCAGGCTAAAGGCATTAAGGCCCGGCACTCTGGCAGGCCCTCTAGAATCTTCTTTTTCCCCAAGCAAGGTAACTCAGAAGCAACAACAAAGCTCTTCCTTTGTTTTGACCTCTCAAGAGGGACCTGCCGTCCTTAACGGTTGCTAGTGAATTTAGTGTTGGGGAAAATGTACTCTGTGTCCACTAGAGGAACAAGACTCACCTGCACGAGCCTGTTCTTCCTCAGTTGAGAGCGGGAAATGAGTGTGTCCATGAGGTGAGTGTGGTCAGTGCCACACGAGATCTGGGAGCATGGCATGGCCCGGGGGTTAGGAGTGCAGGCTTTGGGGGTGGCCCGAGGTCAGATCTGGCGTGACTCTGTGACCTCACCTCTCTGAGCCTCTGGTGTTCTCCTGGGGTGGATGGACCAGGGAGAGGGCACACGCAGGAATGAAGAACGGGGCTTCATGGGATCCACAGAGGTCCTGCTGTGTCCTCAGGCTCCCTGGAGCCCTGGCACTGGGCGTTGGGGACCATTGTGCTCTGCCATTAAGAGCATTTGGTCCCTCCCTTGAGCTCCTCTGTGTGTTTCCTTCCTTTTCCTGCCACCAGCTGGCGGTCCTCTGTGCATTTCTTTTTCTTTTTTTGGCTGCATTGGGTCTTAGTTGCCACACGTGGGATCTTTCCTTGTGGAGCGTGGGCTCAGTAGCTGTGGCCTGCAGGCTCAGTTGCTCTGAGGCATGTGGGATCTTAGTTCCTCGACCAGGGATCGAACCCGCGTCCCCTGCATTGGAAGGCGGATTCTTAAACACTGTGCCACCAGGGAAGTCCCTGTGCATTTCTTACTCGTTTATTTATTCAATCACTAAGTGTCTGTGGAGTGCCTACTCCATGCCAAGGGTGGGAATACAGCAGCACCAAAATAAAGTCCCCACCCTTGGAAGGTAACACCGCAGCAGGGGAACCAGTAGTTCACAAAGGCGTGAAGAAACCAACAACGTAATTTCAGGTAGTGAGAGGAGTCATAGAAAGACGACAAAGTAGGATAAGGTGATAGAAAGTAACGGGAAGAGTACCACAGTCGGGGGCGAGGGGGGGGTCTTCCTAAGGAGGTGTCATTAACCTTGACCCATGAAAGAGCCAGTGTGACCAGTATGGGCTGTGACCAGCTATCACTTTCCTCTGAACAGAGCCCCTCATGCCAAGCCACATCCCGGCATTTAGCCAGCGCACGGGTCAGGTCAGCCAAGGTGCAGAGGGCCTGCGGTGGCCTGTGCAGCTCAGTGGGGCCTCGCAGGGCCAGCGCTCAGCAGGTCACAGCCACCCTGGGGACGAGCAGTCAAAGCACTTGTCATTTGTCAGGTATCGGCCAAAGCCTCACATATTTACTCCTTTCATCCTCACAACAGCCCAGTGAAGTGTAGGTACTGTATTAACCCCATTTTACAGATGTGGCAACTGAGGTAGCAGGAGATTATGGGACTTGCCCAAGGTCACACTGACAGTGAGTGGAAGGGCTGGGATTTTCCGCAGATGGTCTGGCTCCAGCAGCCAGGTTCACGGCCAGCCGGCCACGCCGTCTGCCTGCAGTGCCAGGCACACGCTCTAAACCACCTCACTGAGTGGGAGTTAACCATTCCTGTGGGTGCCCACAGCCTGCAGCCCTCCCATGATGGTGGGGGCTCTACTCATAACCTTGGCCTTTCCATCCCCAGCTGGAAGGACGGTCTTGCCTTCAATGCCCTGATCCACCGGCACAGACCAGAGCTGATTGAGTACGACAAGCTGAGAAAGGTATGCGTCTCCTGCTCCCCTCAGTGACCCACAGACACCCCGAGTCAGACCCTGACTCCGGGCCACCGCCCCCAAGCCCATCTGTTGCTGGCGTCCAAAGCTGGACTCTGTGCTCAGATGGGCAGACTGGGAGGGCCTTGTGCCAGCTGTCAGCAGACCCCAGGCTCGGTGGCTGATTCTCGCCTCCTTTGCTCCCCCTGGGGACTGCCCTTCTCCCTCCTTGGGCATCGCAGCTACCTGGGGTTATTGTAGGGCCTGGCCGGCCATGCCTTATAGCCGCCCTTCCTTAACCCTCTAGATTCTGGAAGCATTTGGGGAGGGGTAAAGAATTCTAAACCATCACTGCCGGCAGCCCTGTCCCGTGCGGGGTCCTGTTCTATTTCGCCTGTACAGAGCATGTAAGACCCAGGCTCTGCCCTCTAGGAGCTGCCAGCCTCGCGGGGAAGGCAGGACAGTTGCATCCAGAGCAAACCAGCCGCACAGGGCCCTGTGCATGTGCTCAGGCTGCATGGGGGTGGAGGGGGGATGGGGCCGGACAAACGCTCCAGAGGAAGGAAGGCACACTTGAGCTGGCCCGGTGGGGGCAGGGCCTCTGGGGAGGAGGCAGCCGAGGGCCAGAGAGCGGGCATCCCAGGTGGGGGAGGCACAGGCCTGCACTTAGCCCGTTCAAGCCGCAGTGAGTAATCGTACTGGGCTCTAGCTGGAAAGGCTAGGTGAAGGCACGTGAGGGAGGGCCAGGGTGAAGTGCCTTTCATCCTGTAAGCAGCGGGGCAGTCAGAGTAGGGAGGTTAGAACGTGGATGCTCTCCGTTCCCTCCCTACCCCACCCCCCGCGTCCAGTGCTCTCTCAGGTCTGGACCACAGTGTCTGGTGTCAGGGCAGGGGTCTTCATCTGGGGTCTGGGGATGGATGGGAATTCTAAGAAAAGAGCACGCCCTCATTGTCTCTGGAGAAAGGGTCCGCAGTTTGCCCCACAAAGATTTCCAGAGGCATTCCTTTGGGTAGGCATTGACTTTACCCGGGTGTCCCCCCTCCCCTCTCCGCTCCCTGCAGCAGCACAGGTGGCTGAGATCTGCCCGAAGGACGCTTTCCAGTCCTAGCCCTTCCCGAGATCCCTCCCTTCCGGGCCAGCCCTTGTTCCTTCTGCTGTGCCTCCCGCCCCTGACCAAGTTTCTCCTCCTTCCCTCACCTCCCTCCCCCAGGACGACCCCGTCACCAACCTGAACAATGCCTTTGAAGTGGCTGAGAAATACCTAGACATCCCCAAGATGTTGGATGCAGAGGGTAAGTACATCCCTTTTGTTCAGTCAGCACCCTGTTTGGTGGGCATGTCTTGCGGTAACCTCAGGGAGCTGGCGGAGCCAGCCAGAGCGCCTGAATGAATCGGCGTGAACTGGGGACAGTGGTGTCACCCAGGGAGCCAGAGCAGGCGCAGCCTGAGCAGCCAGGGATGGAGATGGTGGGGAAGAGGTCCTTGAAGAGGATCAGCTCTCAGGGGCTGCCTCCCGGGCTGGGCCCAGGTGCCCTGCCAAAGCCCTTCCTGACTGATCCCACCCCTCCCTCCGGAGGGGCGAGGGAGGTCGCCAGCAGCGTTGACTCCTGCAAATAACCAAGGCCTCTGCCTTCCCTGCCTGCTGCAGCCTCGGAGCCTGGAGCCCACCAAAGTGGAGTGTTTTTTCCTTTTCCGGCTTTGCTCCTTTTCCCAGCCATGTACCACCCCCAGCCAGGACCCATGCATCTGGCCTCTGGTGGCCTTTGGGGTTGACCGTCTAGCAGCCCCTTGAGGCCATTCTCAGAGAGAGGAAGTGGCCTCGTTTTAATCCATTTCCCACAGGCTTGGCCTTTCCAGCGACCCTGGGGGATGGAGGGGCCAAGGGTGTGGCCAAGCCCAGCCCACTGGAGCCGCCGAGGGCCGTGGAATCAGCTCTGAGGGTCCTTCTCCCAGGATGGCTGTGGCCTTGGGAGCCTATGGATCCAGTGGGTGACCACCCCCGCCCCACCCGCCCCTGCTTGGGCGGTTTAACCCTTGTTGTTCACTTGCAGACATCGTGAACACGGCCCGGCCCGACGAGAAGGCCATAATGACCTATGTGTCCAGCTTCTACCATGCCTTTTCGGGAGCGCAGAAGGTACCGGGCAGGGCCAGGCAGGCCCACCTCGCTGCCACTGCCCAATGCCGCTGCTGCCTCTCGCCTCCCGTGCTCACCTCATTTCTCTTGCAGACGGCAGCGGCCTCTCTCCGACTGGAAGCCACCCCCCGACTCCTTGGCACCTCCGCCCATTTAGCCTTTGCCCACACTGTCTATCGAGGGCCTGA
Source organism: Balaenoptera acutorostrata (assembly GCF_949987535.1). Classification (NCBI taxonomy): domain Eukaryota; kingdom Metazoa; phylum Chordata; class Mammalia; order Artiodactyla; family Balaenopteridae; genus Balaenoptera; species Balaenoptera acutorostrata. The sequence continues at coordinate 52,774,636 of NC_080082.1, forward strand.
CCTGTGCCAGGCTGTGTTCCAGGCACTGAGGATACAGTCAGTGACTGAGTCAGGCACGGTCCCTGCTCTCATGGAGCTTACATTCTAGTGGGCAAGGCAGACAACAGGCATGTCCACAGATAGAGTAATTTCATGTGATAAGTGCAGTCGAGAGCATGGGACAGGATGGTGGGATGGGGAAGCATGGGGGCTGCTTCACTGGGGCTGTCAGGGGAGACGAGATGAGCAGGAGCTGCCCGGTGAAGAGCTGCAGGAAAAGTGTTCCAGGTAGAGGGGGGAGCAAGTGCAAAGGCCCTGAGGTGTAAATAAGCGTGGCTTATTCAAGGAATGGCTGGAGAAGAGTAGGAGAGGGGAGGAAAATGAGGTCGGAGAACGTGACAGGGCCAGGCCATGTAGGACCATTGTAGTCTGGGATCCGGAGTTTGGGTTTTATTCTGGGGGCTCAGGAGACCATTAGGGGTTTATGCTAAGGTAGTAGGTAGGTGGTCACACCGGACATGATCTTAATTATGTTTCCAGGAAGATCAAATAACACCTGATCCTTCCAGCCCCAAACAAGGCTTCCTAGCTAGTGTTTCACAAACTCAGGCCTGGTTCAAAAAGGAATCCATCTTATTCGGACCCTCCGCCTTCCCCTCTACAAAACCTCGGCAAGACATGCCCACCCAGGCCGGAGCCAGGGTCTGGCTTCCAGTCCCGAGCAAGCGCTATTCCTCCCGCATGAGCCTCGGGCCTCGGCCACCCTTCCTGCATCTTTCACTCTCTCCTGCCTCTCTCTCTCTTTCTCTCTCTCTGCGCAGATATTGTAGGCACTCTGAGGCCAGATGAGAAAGCCATCATGACTTACGTGTCCTGCTTCTACCACGCTTTCTCGGGGGCTCAAAAGGTGAGCTGGGGCGGGAGCACCCTCACTGCTGTGGCTGGAGACTCGCCCTCGCCACCCCTCCGCCCCCACGTCCCCCTGCCCGGGCTGCGGCCTGAGGACCGACCCAGTCTGGCAGGTTCTTGTGACTGTGGGCCTCCACTGCCACCCCCGAGCCGGTGCTGGCCCAGTGTCGAGACGCCGCAGGTAGTCTCTCTGTGAATACAGCCCACACTGTGAGATGGGCGGTGGCATCCCGGTTTCTCAGACAAGGCAGTTGAATCCCAGCGTCACCTTAGATGGCAGAGCGCAGATTGGGCCTGTGCTCCTCTGCTCGGCCGCCCCGCCCTTTCCGTGATCCGTGCCGGCCACCTGCCTGCTGCACTGGCTGTGCCTTCGCCCGGAGCATTGGCTTTCCTGCCCCGCTCTGCAGCTCCGTCCCCTCCCAAAGGCCCCAGGAAAGGCTCTGAGCCTGCTCCTGCGGACCCAGATCGCCAGGCCGCCGTCCCCAGCAGCCCCGCGGACACAGGTAGGGCCGTCAGAGGTGTCTGCTCCCGGTAGCGGCCCTCCCCGAGCCTGGCTGACCTCACGTGTCCCCCGCTGTGCCTGTCAGGAGCCCTCTGCTTCCACAGCAGGACGGTGCCCAGCTGCCCCCACGTGGAGGCCTGGCCGGCTCTGTCCCCTCCACTTGCCTCCTGGGTGTCTGGTCTTGGCCAGCGGTGTATTCCCAGCAGCTTGATCTTGTGTCACAGTTGGCAGTTGGGCAGGGAGGAGAACAAGAAGAAATGAGCTCTCACTGAGCACTTACTGCATGCTAGGGACTCCTCCCAGGACTCCACGTGCACAGGCTCTGCGAGTGCCCTGCACACCCCCGGGAGGGGTGGGTGCCGTCATCCCCACTTACAAGAGGAGGACCCTGAAGTCACGGGGCGGGGACTTTGCTGCCTCCTTCAGAGCCTCAAGGCCAGTGGGGGCCTTCCCACGGGCCGTCTGCTCGGGCCGCCTCTCAGCAGTGTGACCTCGGATAAGTCCTTCCCCTCCGTTCTCCCACGTGGAAAACGCGGAGCGGGCTAGTGCCCGTCTCACGGCTGTCCTGAGGGTGAAGTGAGCTCATGCGGGTGAAGGGCTCAGGACGGTGCCTGGCCCCTCAAGCGCCCCGCCCGCGGCCCGGCAGTCAGAGCGGCCCGCCTCTGCCCGCCGTGCCACCTCCGCGGCAGGTGGTCGGAGCTCGTGTTTGGAGTGTTCTGTGGCGGGGCACAGGCAGGGAGAGTGGAGGGGACCCCTCACCCTAGCGGGAAGGCAGGGTGGGGGTGGGCGGTGATAGGAGATTCCTCGCCACACACCCCAACTAACAGCACGTTTGTGTTGGCCTCACCCCTCCGCGGGCCCCAAGCCAGCCTCGCTGCCCACCGCACTGCCCTCGAGGGAGTGTCTTCTCTCTGCCCAAACTGCCCCCTCGTGCTCAGAGCTGAGCTCTGGTGCGGGGGACCGGAGGCCTTGAGGCATCTGTGGGAGGGGATACTGGCAGGAAAGCCCAGGTCAGAGCATTTGGGAGTCTTTGAGGCAGCTGGGCCCCTCTCGTGAGGGAGGAAATAAAGGCCAGCCTATTGGGAGCTGCCCATCACCAAGGGACGTGCAGGATCCAGGCCTCTCCAGCTACGAGCCCAGCTTCCCCCGGCCCGTGTTTACTTCCCAGGACATCCTTGTAATGCTTTTATTATTGTGGCTGTCTTTTCCCCAGAGGCTCAATCCAGTCTCTTAAAAGAGTGCTCTCTGGATTTTGTTTTGTTTCATGAATGCAAGGGCAACCCTAGCCCTAGCACCAGGTTTGCCCATTCTCTCCTGATAGTTTATTTCTAGTCACTAAAGCATTTGCTCCTTGTTCTTTGCTCACTCATTCATTCATCAACTCTTGAGTACCTCAAACATGCCAAGCCCCGAGCTGGGTGCCAGGAGTTCAGCGGTGAACCAAAATACTTCTGACCAGCAGCCCGCACCTTCGCGGGCCTGCACAGCACGGTGGAGCTGAGCTTGGGGTGCCGGTTGTCTCTCCGGATTTGGGGTCAGGGACTCACCTCCGCGACTCCCCCACAAGCTGCGATCTTGGCTCTGCTTCCTGCACTCACTAAGGGCTGGGTGTTCATTGGCCGAGGCCCTTGTGAGCCTCACCTCTGAAGAGCGCTGCCTGTGGCCGTTGGCTTGTGTCCTGCAGCATGAAGCAGGGTGTGTGTGTATGTGTGTGTGTGTGTGTGTGTGTGTACACACCACCCTCAGCTGGTCCCCCACTCACCTCCCCACCTGTCCCGGAAGCAGCGTGTGGAAGGGGGAGGCTGGGCGTCAGTGCCTGCAGCTAGCCAGGTCTGGAGCCATCCCCAAGCCTCTCTGTTTTCCTTCCCCACCACTCTGTAGACCCTCCTCACTATTTCTGTTCCTGTTCTGTTGCCGTTTCAACTCTTCTTCTTGGACCCTTTCTGTGCTTCCTGAAAGGTACCTGGTCTCTGTGTGGCATCCCTCACCCTCCTTCTCCTGTCCTTGCATTTTCCCCCCAGCAGGACAAAGCAGGACATTGTCCTGTAGTTCTGGGCAGAGACTAGTCACTGTCTGCACCGCCCCCTACTCTCCGAAGCCCTGGCTCCCCTCCGCCCTGTGGATCGTGACTTCCGCCCTCTGAGCCGTCAGCAGCCTCCTCGAGGGGAGGATTAGGAAGGGGCCAGGCATGCTCTGCCTGCGCACAGACCACCAGACTTCTCTGGGGGGCGCCAGCACCCCTCCCTCTGCCCGCCACCACAGCTCTGGCGCTCGGCCTCCCCCGCAGTCTCCCTTCCCAGCCAAGGGGAGGGTCCTTGGCCTAACGGAGGACCCTACCCAGCCTCACCCAACCCTCCTCTTGGAGGGCCTGTGGGTCCCATTTCCCCCACAGTGGGTGGGCGTATGGCTCCCTAGTCCCCTTCAGCACCTACACGGTCCAAGTCGAGAGAGCCCCAGGCCCAGCTCCCCTGGCGGGGGCCTCAGCAGTAAGCTCTGGGGACCCCGGAAAGGCCTGTTGGGACACAGCCACTCAGGGCCCCATCTTGCTGAAGCTGTGCTTCCTCTCCTTCCCTCCTCGGGGACTTCTGTGTGGGCCGTGGATGAGCCAGCTTTCAGGGGACGTGCCTGTCAGGAGGGAGGGTCAGCAGCCCCCAGGCAGCCCTGACTGTGTGTGCTTTCCCCTCCCCTGCCCCAGGCTGAGACTGCCGCCAACCGGATTTGCAAGGTGCTGGCTGTCAACCAGGAGAATGAACACCTGATGGAAGATTATGAGAGGCTGGCCAGCGATGTGAGTGTGTCACTCCCCCCTGCCCTGGTGGCTCCGCCAGAGCTGAACGATCAGGTCACCTCTTGTTACTCTCTGCCAAAGGTCATGTGACATCTGCAGAGGGGAGAGCAGAGATGGCAGCGAGACTTTCTAGAAAAGGTCGTAAGGTTATATAGGCTGTGGAGTTTGACCAAGCCTGTATGTGACCTTTCGGGTTGATTTTACAAAGCTAAGGGGTCAGACTGCTGTGTCACTATGCTGGCTGGCTCCTGGGGTCTCGAGCTTGGGTTTCTACAGAGATACTCAAGGACAGAGTTTTCTGAACACCCGGCTGCATTAGAATCAGCTGGGGAGCTTTTTAAAAATTCCTGTTCCCATTCCCCACCCGTGGAGAGACTGATTCCGTAGGATGGAGAGAGACCCGAGAGCTGATATGGTGACAGGACAGCAGTTTGTCACGGCAGGCCCCCGTGCAAGCACTTCACGAACAGGATCTACCATCTCCACAACAGCCCTGTTAGGAGGGAACTCCTATTACCCCCTTTTCCAAGTGAGGAAACAGGCCCAGAGAGGGTCAGGCACAAACCCACCATCATGCGGCTGGTGGCACGGAGGTTCAAACCCAGGCAGCCCTGCTCCAGAACCTGACCCCGGACCGTCAGTTGGGAATGTGGGCGTTCAGTACATCTCTTCTAGATTCTCCCCTTCATTTTTAAAATTTCCATATTAAAAAAATAAAAACATCTAAGCTCCCCAAGAGGAGTAGTTTGACTGCTCTTCTAGACCAGTGGTTCCCAGACTTTGAGATTTCACAGACCAGGAAAATTTAGGAAAGTATTTGCCAGCCAACCTAGAGTGGTGAGCTTTTTATTTTGCCAAGTTAAGGATATTTTTAAAAGAAAAAGCTACCGTCTGTTCCCACCATCATTTCTAACACCTAGGAAAGGTTAAAGGTTATATCTTAGAATCCCAGCCCTTCCCAAGAGAGGGCAGTTGGCATCATGCGCCAAGATGTCAACACACACGGAGACCTTTGTCCTTGGTTTTCTCATCCTGCCAGAGGTTGGCATTTGGGAACCGCTTCCCCGGGCCTATCTATGCTGGACAATAATCGATTTTCCTCTCCTAGGATTGTTCTAGAATGTCCAGTTTGTTTGCTTGTTTGTACCCTGGTCTCACTCCATCAAAGACATGAGTGGCTCATACAGGTCACTTTCTTTTTCAGTTGTACTTTCTAATTTTCTATGTCCCAAGCCCCGCGCATGGCACTGACCACCCCAGAGTGAGCCAGGCGTGCAGCCAGCCCTGCCCTTGAGGCGCTTACCGTCAGTGGCCAGGACGCAGTGAGGCTCTCAGCGTGGAGCTCCGTGCAGATGGCGACAGCGGGCTCTCATGGGGGCGCGATGGGGGCGGCCACCCAGGAGGGGCGTCTGAATTGAGGCTGCCCCGCTTAGATGAGGGGAGGAAGACCAAGAGCAAAGGCAGGAGCAGGAAGTAGCCAGAGAACAGCCCCGTGGTTCAGAGGGGGCACGTGTTCCCAGAATTCCTGGTCGTGGGATTCCCATCAGGAATCATGGAGAAGTCGAGCTGGGGAGCAGGGGTGATTCCCCAAGATGGGGCCCTCGGAGATCCAGGTCCCATGTGCCCATGAGCCGGGGGCGGCCCTGTCTGTGCTCGGAGGGTCCCCTGCGAAGGCCACCACAGCTTCCTGTGGGCCCACAGCTCCTGGAGTGGATCCGGCGCACCATCCCCTGGCTGGAGGACCGCGTGCCCCAGAAGACCATCCAGGAGATGCAGCAGAAGCTGGAGGACTTCCGCGACTACCGGCGCGTCCATAAGCCGCCCAAGGTGCAGGAGAAGTGCCAGCTGGAGATCAACTTCAACACGCTGCAGACCAAGCTGCGCCTCAGCAACCGGCCCGCCTTCATGCCCTCCGAGGGCAAGATGGTCTCGGTGAGTGCCGGAGGGCTGAGGGTGGGCCAGGGCCCAGGAGGTGTGCGGAGCTGCAGATTCCCTGTGAGGGGCGAGGGGCAGCTCCTCACCACCCACAGGCTTATCTCCCCAGCGTGGTCTTTCTTAACTAGAATGCACAGCTTTCGGGGTGCAGAGTGCAGTGGGGCATGCACTGGACACTTTACTGTGTTCCTTCTCCCCCCATCACTCCGCAGAGTTTTACACCCATCCCCAAACCACACCATAGTCTGTGTGGAATTGTTTGAATTTGGACCCTCATTTGGCTGTGACTCCAGGACCTCCAGTGCTTGAGGCCCCTTCTCAGGGGAGGGACAGTATTCACTGGACAGTCACCTTCTGACTCCCAATGCCCCGTATGGCATTCGTTCATTTTCACTCATTCATTTACTCCAGAAGTGTTGACCGCACCTGCCATGTGCTGGGCCCTGTCCAGGCACGCAGGTACAGCGAAGCCGGGGAGAGGTGTGACCCCGGCCCATGTCTCCTGCCTTCCCGTCATCCTTCAGGGAGGCATTGCCCTGCTGGGTGCCCCAGCTCCCCGTGGTAGCCCTGCCCTCTCCTGCCCCCACAGGACATCAACAACGGCTGGCAGCACCTGGAGCAGGCCGAGAAGGGCTACGAGGAGTGGCTGCTGAATGAGATCCGCAGGTTGGAGCGGCTCGACCACCTGGCAGAGAAGTTCCGGCAGAAGGCCTCCATCCACGAGGCCTGGACCGACGGTATGACCCTCCCAGCTCCCTCCCTCCTTTCTTGTCTGTCGGAGACACACACACGTGTACGCACACACAGACACACACACACACACACAGAGCCCCTCCTGCCTGCATAGCGTCTGTTTGTCAGGCCCCCTTTCCTGCTGCCTGGGAACATGCATGTCACAAATGCCGCTTTGGGTTCATCCAGCCCCAGGCAGCAAGGAACAGTTTGGGGCCAGGTCCGCCCAATCTGCCCTGGCCTCAGAGATTACTTACAGGTGGACTCCTTCCTGGGTCACTGGACCCTGTGCCAGCTGCACAGGGACGTGGCCCCTGTCCCTGCCACTCTGCCACGTCTCCCCTGAGTATGGCGCCCCTCCGGGCCAGGGTGGGCGTGGGGGTGTGCTCTCCCCTCTCTGGCAGCCTGGGTTCACACAGCCTGCCTTCCGTGCCCTGCACCCTTTGAGACTGCGGACTTCACACTGAAGAGCCAGTGCTGGCTGGTCTGTGATCCTGAGCACGGTCCTTAGAGCGGGCCAGGGAGCTGCCTCCTGGCCCCGCTGCCCGACTTGCACCTGCTGCTCGCTGACCACCAGCCACGCACCCTTCGGTGTGGCCCGCCGTGGGAGCTCTTTCTCACCTCTGCCCTGTCCCGGTGCCTCCCCCGAGGGCCCTCTCCCACAAGGGCAGCGGTGACTCCGTTTTCTCGGCAGCTCTGCAGCTGCCTGTTCCCTTGGCTCGGGATGTGGAATTCCATCACGTCCCTGGCCCTCGTTCGGGACCCACACCACGGCTGAGATTCCGGATCCCAGGGGCCCAAAAGCTTTCAGGAAACGGCCAGCGCCTGGGAAAGCCGAGCGCCTTCCACTGGACTCCCACCCTCCCACTTCTGGCTGCCTCCTGCCCTCCCTGCCCTGGCCCTCCTGCCACCACTGCCCAGCTGGTCTCACACTTCCTTGCATTGCTCAGTATGGTTTTTCATCCCTCCCACCCTCCCAGGTCCCTGTGAGATCCTCACTGAGCCCCTGGGGGCTCCTCTGGCCCCACCCACCCAGCTATTTGGCAGGCAGCCCCAACCCTGGTCAGTTGCTGAGACCCACCCAGAGGCACCCATACGGAGCCTGCCCCACCCTTGCCGGCATGCGGACACGCAACTCTGCAGACCTGGGCCTGTGTCACCTGTGTCCCTAGCTGCAGCCCTGCTAATGCCCTCTTCACATTAGCTTAGGCCGCTGCTCTCCAACGGCAGCTTCCCGATCCAGAGCAATACCCTGATCCCTCCTCTGCCAGGGAAGGAATGCAGAGGAGGAGAAGCCAGAAGGCGAGGCGAGGAAAAGGTCGCCTGGGCCAGGGATGCAGGCACCCCGCTCTGCCTCACAGAAATGGCGCCCGTGGGTTCTGCCCCCCCAAACCTGGGGGAGGGGGTGTTGGCATTTAGTTTATTCGTTTGTTCTTCATTCGTTCAACAAACACCTCTTGAGCCTCTTCGCTATGCTCAGCAGTTTCCAGGTAGGTGAGGTCCCTGCCCAGGGAACTGGAGATTTTGACATCTCTCTTGTCCAAGGGCCCTTGGACGTGTAAGTGGATTTATCAGCACCCGTGTCCCACGCTTGGGCTGAGCTGTCTCCTGTCATTATCCACGGGTTGTAGCTCCATCATCCTCTCTTAGGCTCTGAGTGTCATCCCTGGGGATCTCCCTTCTGGGGGCCTCTTATCAGCCCTTCAGCCTCTCTCCTGGGGCTCCAAGAGGCCCTGAGAAGATAGTCTCCTGAGGCCGAGGGGTGTGGGTGTGACGGCCCACTGGAGCTCCTTCCCTGGGAACCACTCTGGCCGGCCTTCACCCGAAGGCATTTAGGAGAAGTTGGCCCAGTCTTCAACCAGGGCCCAACTGGTTCAGTGGCCTCCACACGCTCCTGCCCCACCCCTACCTCCCCACAGGCACTTTGGCATCTGGCCCTGCCCATTGCATTAGCTCGGAGTCCCCAGGCAGGCCTGTCCACTCTCATTCCCAAGACCTGAAGCCTCTGTCCTCTGAACCACCCAATTATGCAAAACAGGAGGACAGACCGGCCTCCCGACCCCTCTACACCCCTGTGGGGGGTTGGGGGGCAGAGGGCGGGTTGAGCCACCATCACTCCGTGCCCCCTCACCATCCCTACAGCCTGCAGGAGTGAGCGCCCATGTGGATGCTTCTCACAGGGTCTTAGATTGGGGAAAAAGCAAAAATGAGCCCCCATCCCCCCCTCGGCCTGGCTGCCCCTCGGCCTGGATCCCAGGCAGCCGTGGCCGTGGCCCCCTCCTCCCGATTCTTCCCAGCACACCCCTGGCAGCTCCCTTGCTGAAACTCTGCTGAGGCAGAAAAGTGGTAACCTACTATTTCTGGTTCCCACCCTTGGGAGAAGGCAATTTGGAGAAGGGAATTGCAAGCTTGCCTTTGTGGTTGAGCCTGCTGCCCGGGGGCTGGAGTGGCAGGGCCAGTGCAGTCAGTGTCCCAGGCTGCCACCTCCTGTCCGCCAGTGCCGGACCCTGTCCACGGGGCGGCTGAGGTGCAGATGGGACTGGCCTGTACTCGGCCTTCTCAGCGTCACCTCACTGAGGTTTTACCCTCGGGCTGGCACTGGCCGCATTTACAGAGAAAGAGTAGGTGGGGAGGAGCTGTCTGCCATCCCCTGCTCTAGGCAGGCAGCTGTTGGTTGGATTTTTTGGTGCCAGCTGAGGAGGGGGTCTCTGAGCTGCCGCTCCAGGGGTAGCCTGAGGTAGCTTTAGGGGTTGGGGGTCCCAGCCACCTTTCCCGGCCAGCGTTTCCCCCTTGGTTCTTTGCAGTACCCTTAACTGTGCTTGCAGGGCTCACTTGAGCTTCTGTCCTGGGGTGTATAATTAGCCAGGCTCCAGGACTAATAGCAGTGTTCCTCCCTTCCTTCAAAGGGCCTGACAGCGGGCCCTGCCTCGCTGCACATGGAAAGCCCTTAGGATAGTGTGGAGCAACAGATGTGTGATAGGACTCCCGCCCCGAGGGGGCCTGGCGCCCAAGTGCCAGGGGTCAGGCTCCTGGAAGAGCCCTGACTCAGACTTCCCCTTCCCCCCACTGCTGAGGCACGGCTGCAACGCCAGCTGCTTCTCCAGATCACAGCGGTCCGCAGATGGGTGTCCACATTTCCAGCCCTGGTAGCACAATCCAAATTCTTACCGTCTACCAATAAAGGATACTAAGTTTAGAACCCACGGCTTGAATTGGGATATGTCTCAAGCCCACCAGCCCCACAGTGTCTCCCAGCTCCATCCAGGATCTAGTTGGGCGTAGAGGTTCCTGCAAAGGGCAAGGAAAAAGGTTCTGGAAGTTTCTAGCTTTCATGGCACCATCCTCGGCAAGGCAGGGCGTGGGGTCCACACCCAGTCACCCTCCCTCTGGTTGGACATCGCTCTGGCTGGACATCCCTCTGGCACTGTTGACGAAGCACCCCCTGCCCTCCGCCCCACCCCAGGGAAGGAGGCCATGCTGAAGCACCGGGACTACGAGACGGCCACCCTGTCAGACATCAAAGCCCTCATCCGCAAGCACGAGGCCTTCGAGAGCGACCTGGCCGCACACCAGGACCGCGTGGAGCAGATCGCCGCTATCGCCCAGGAGCTCAAGTACGTGTGGGCTCGTGGTCCCCCGTCACCTGCTTCCCCTCCAGCACCCAGTCCAGAGCAGCGGTGGGGCAGTGGTGGAATGGGGTCCCCCAGCCCTTTCCACCCTCACACCCTCCTTTCAGATGCCAGGGAAGAGCCTTACAGGATGATGCCTTTTGCCCACCTTGTCTTTACCCCAGATGAGAAACAGTGGGATCTAGATTCTCCAGCAGAAGGGAGGTCTCTGACCCCTTGTCCTGATTCCTCAGGCTGTTGGGGTCCCTGGGGCTCCCCCTCCTCTGCCTGCCACACCAAGGAGACCCCCTGGCCCCCTGATGTGGTGGGAGGCCTAGCCCCCACCGCTCCCACCCGCTGCTCCCTGAGGGAATCTGGCTGCACAGAGAGCCCATTGTTCTGCCCGGCCCCTTCCCTCTCCTGCTCAGAATACACTTATTGTAAGAGCTTCCAGGCAGTCGGTTCTCTGCCCTCCCTTCCCCACCCCAGTCAGATAAACTTGTGCACACAATTAGTACACTGAGCCTCCAGAGCCAGTGAAAGGGGGCCTTATTCCACCAGCGCAGCGGCCAGCAGCAAGCAGGGCCCAGGGAGTGGGAGGCCCAGGCCATTACTTCATGGAAAATCCACAGGCCCTGGAGGGCGGCAGGGCTCCCAAAATAGCCGTCTGCTCAAAAATAGGATCCTTGGCTGGATCTGCCCTTTCCACAGACACCCCCTACCCTGTCACAGTCATCCGTAAAGTTCTTGTTCCTGCAAGGCTGGGGCCTAGCGGTGATTCCTGGTGGAGCCCCACGCCGGGCAGGGCTGGCTTCCTCCCTGACTCACGCCCTCCACATTGCCCACCTGCTCTGGGGGCTCCCCATTTGCTCACCCAGAGGCAGAAGTACCACTGGGCCTTCACAGTACCAGGGACACGGCGTCCCCATTGAGCACTTCTGGGGGCACCCCTTGGGGTCCTGCAGCTCCCCTAGGATCGAGCCCCTGTACCTGGCATGCCCAGGCTGAGGAGAGTGAGGTCATAGATGCAGACGTCCACCACCCTCAGGGGTTGTGGGGTGGGACATGGGCAGGTCCCCACCCCCACCCCCCATTGACAGGCGAGCTCCTGGAAGCCGGTGGGAAACAGACTTGGAGGAAATCCTAGGCCAGCCCACTTCTCAGGCACTGGGAACAGCCATGTGAAACCCATTACCCTGAGCCGGGAAACAGGCGGTCCCTGAGGCAGCTTTCTGGACAGTAGCCCTGGAGGAGAAAGGGAGGGCTGTTTGGGGTGCTGTCCATTCCCCCGAAGATGAGTCTGAGTCATTTAATCCCCCAGCGATCCTGTGTTACAGAATGGGAACTGAGGCACAGAGAGGCCAAGGGGCCTGCCCAAGGTCACACAGCTAGGGAGTGAGATAGGACTGGAGCCTGGGCCGCCTGGTCCCTGTGTGAAGCACAGCCTTGCTCCTCCTCCAGCCCTTGCCTGCTCCCCTCCCCCGGCCCCTGTATCCTGCCTGCCCGTCTGGCTCACCAGGCAGGCAACACAATCCCTGTGTCCTGGTTCCCATGTCGCGTTCCTCCCCATAGTTGTTCCCCCAGCCCTGTGCACTGACTCCCTAGGAGCCTGCTGCTAAGCGTATCCAAGTGTGGACCCAGGAGGCAGGAATGCTGGGGCTGAAGAGAGGGAATAAGGGGCAGGGGGCCGGGAACTACGGTATCAGCTTAGTGTTTCCAACCTCAGTCATTGCAATAATCATACCCATTCCCTAATCAGCTCACTTTTTTTTTCTTGAATATATTGTTAGTTGCGTACAATGAGATTGCAGGCTAGTTGTACATTTTTTTCTTAATACCCATTAAAGTAAATATACAACCTTTAATGGGTAACTGTTGCTACTTTTACCTACTGGGTACAAAGGACTGCTCTGGGCAGTTCACATGAGTTCAGTAACTTGGTCTCCATGATAACCCCACCCCCATTTCAGAGGTGAGAAAACCGAGGGATCCAGAGGGAGTTCGTTCGCCCAGGGTCACACAAGTTCAAAATCGGAGAGCTGGAATTCACACCTAAGGAACTTGGCTCCAGAGCCTTATGCTGTAACCAGTGTGCTCTGCTAGACTTTCTTTAAATGGAAAAAGCAATCCCGGGGACTTCCCTGGCGGTCCAGTGGTTAGGACTCTGTGCTCCCGCTGCTAGGGGTCTGGGTTCGACCCCTGGTCGGGCGACTGAGATTTCGCCAGCCTACAGGCATGGTCGAGGGCCACACTCTGGGAGCCCTGCGTCAGCTTACAGTGACAGCAAGCTCTGTTATCCTCTCCCCCCAGGTCCTCCTGCCCCGGGCCAGAGGGGTGATTGATGACTGATGTGCTTAAGTGTTGATATCCCCTGGTACCAGGGCCTGGGACACCTGGGGGCGGGTGGGTCCAGCACACCCTGATTGCCCCTGCTGGGTCTCATCACCCTCTGCCCGGCCCACAGCGAGCTGGATTACTACGACTCCCACAACGTCAACACCCGCTGCCAGAAGATCTGCGACCAGTGGGACGCCCTTGGCTCTCTGACCCACAGTCGCAGGGAAGCCCTGGAGGTGAGGAGGGAGCGATGCCACCCGCCGAGGTCTATGCCTCGTTGCCCTCAGAGCAGGGGTCTTCCCCTGACCCCCTCGTGCCCCCGGGCCCCTCCCCACCGTACACGCCTCCTGCTAGCTGACTGACCTCCCTCCTCTGTCCCCGTCCCTCCCAACACGCACCAGAAAACGGAGAAGCAGCTGGAGACCATTGACCAGCTGCACCTGGAGTACGCCAAGCGGGCAGCCCCCTTCAACAACTGGATGGAGAGCGCCATGGAGGACCTCCAGGACATGTTCATTGTCCACACCATCGAGGAGATCGAGGTCCGCCCCTTCCCCTCCCGCCCCGCTCGTGGCTCGTGGGGCCTCCACGCGGCCGGGCTGCGCCCTCACCCCTTCTCTTCCCGCCCCCAGGGCCTGATCTCAGCCCACGACCAGTTCAAGTCAACACTGCCGGACGCTGACAGGGAGCGGGAGGCCATCCTGGCCATCCACAAGGAGGCCCAGAGGATCGCCGAGAGCAACCACATCAAGCTGTCAGGCAGCAACCCCTACACCACCGTCACCCCCCAGATCATCAACTCCAAGTGGGAGAAGGTAGGCGGCACCCACCCGCCGGCAGGGCCGGGGCAGGACCAGCCAGGCGGGGGGGCCGCCGCCCTGACTGCCCCTGCCTGCGTCCCCTTGCCCAGGTGCAGCAGCTGGTGCCCAAGCGGGACCACGCCCTCCTGGAGGAGCAGAGCAAACAGCAGTCCAACGAGCACCTCCGCCGCCAGTTCGCCAGCCAGGCCAACATCGTGGGGCCCTGGATCCAGACTAAGATGGAGGTGAGGGCGAGTCGCCCCAGCCCTGCTGGGCCCAGGAGACTCTCCAGGCAGAGTTGAGGAAGAGCCCCCACTGAACGGGAGGCTGCTCACCCCTGGTGGGAGGGCCCAGTGCTCCGCGGGGCCGGTGCACTTGGGGGCCTGGTGGACCGGGGACCCAGCTCTCGTGGCCTCATGGGATTAGGAGCGCCGATAACATATTCATGGAAATGGCAGCACCATCCAGAGGGAAACTGTGCTAAGGGGTCAGGTAGAGATGGGTTCGAGTCTCGACTCTCCCCTTGACTTATGATCAGGAGTCAGGCACAATTTAACCTCTGTGGCTCAGTTTTCTCATCCCTAAAAGGATGAGGAAGACCATTATTGCATTCCCTCAACAGACACTTTTGGGCACCGCCCTATGCCAGCCCCATCACAAGCACTGTGGTGTAGCTGTGACCAAGGTGGTCCGAGCTCAGACCCTCGCCGCGCCCTCACTCTGCCCTCGTGACCCAGCCACGGGAAGGCTTGTAACCATGCCAACTGCGACTCGGGCCACCACTTACCGAGTGCTCACTGTGTACTAGGCACCCCACTGACCAAAGCGGCCTCACTGAAACTCACGGCAGCCCGAGAGAGGACCGGGCAGGTCGGCCGCGGGGCTCAGTGCCCCCTGCACGGCTTGGTCGCCGTGGGAGGCGAGGCGTGGGGTGCTCGTGCCCAGGAGCACGGGTTCTGAAGTCGCCAGGCCTGGGTTCCGATCCTGGCTCTGCCTCTTAATGTGATACGCTACCCCCTTTGGGCCTCAGTTTCCACCTCTGCGGAATAGGCCTGTCCCAGTCTTGGGCCTCACAGGGAGTCAAGGGGGGGAAGCAGTGAGGTTAGCCCTGTGGAGCGTTGGTGCGGAAACTGCATCGTGGCTGCTGTTACCCTGGAGGGTGGGCCGGAGGGGACCCCTGGGCAGAGGCCCCGGGCGGGAGGCGCCCTGGCATTGGGGCGGCCGGCGCCAGACCTCCTCCCGGTGGCTGGTCGTGGCCGAGGGCCCGCCAGGCCCACGCCCCAGTAGCACCGCCCTCTGTGCAGGAGATCGGGCGCATCTCCATCGAGATGAACGGGACTCTGGAGGACCAGCTGAGCCACCTGAAGCAGTACGAGCGCAGCATCGTGGACTACAAGCCGAGCCTGGACCTGCTGGAGCAGCAGCACCAGCTCATCCAGGAGGCGCTCATCTTCGACAACAAGCACACCAACTACACCATGGAGGCGAGCCCGCGCACCGCGCCCCGCCCTGCCCCGCCCCACCCCACCCCGCCCCCGCCCCGCCTGCCCCGGGCTTGGGGGGGGCCCTGTGGCAGCCCACGCAGGGCCCGGCTGCCTTATCCCAACCCCCTGGAGAGCTGGGAGGGCAGGCAGCACCCGCCCCCCAGTGTGGCCTCAGCCCTTTCATCCTCACTTGAGGACGCAGATCCAGCCAGCATGTGCGGGAATCCCATGCCCTGGCTCGCTGCCGCCAGGTTACAGCATCAGGGCTGGTTGCCATCCTGTTGGTAGCTTGAAATGGTCCGTGGTGACAGCGCTTATTAGACCATGCAAATCGGAAGATACCACCAAATAAAAGGGGGGAAGGGCTGTTTCCCCAGAAAGCTGGTTAAACATTGCCCAGCATGTCTCTGCAAAGTTTCCCTGTGGATTCTGGCACAGGTATCAGGACCCAGTTGTCTGCTGCATCCGTCACTGGGACATAACACCGGTGTGACGTGAACCCCGCTGGTTGGCAGAGGCAATAGGCGGGCACCGTGCCTGTGTCCCTGTGCACATGAGCCCCACGGGAGAGTGTGGGGCTGGGTTGGCATTTGGGAGAAAGTTAGGGCGAGCCTGACTCCAGGCCACACACACCCCCGCACAAGGAGAAGCCAGTTCCGAGCCCCCCTCAGCTACAGCTGCGGTGGTCCCAGCATCCCCACCTGCCGGCCCAGCCCGCACTCACGCCCTCATTCCTCCCGCAGCACATCCGCGTGGGCTGGGAGCAGCTGCTCACCACCATCGCCCGCACCATCAACGAGGTCGAGAACCAGATCCTCACCCGCGATGCCAAGGGCATCAGCCAAGAGCAGATGCAGGAGTTCCGGGCGTCCTTCAATCACTTCGACAAGGTGAGCCGCTCCCTCTGCCCCTTGGTGTCTTCCCTCCCCACTGTCACCTCCCACCTTGCCCCCTCCGTCTTTGC
The DNA here is from genome assembly GCF_949987535.1 of Balaenoptera acutorostrata. NCBI lineage: Eukaryota > Metazoa > Chordata > Mammalia > Artiodactyla > Balaenopteridae > Balaenoptera > Balaenoptera acutorostrata. Next base: position 52,790,674 of record NC_080082.1, read on the forward strand.
ATCTGTCCGTTTGTTCACATCACAGTTGCTGAGAATCAGAGGCCACTCACAGGGGGCGGCAGGGCCCCAGCCACTGAAGGGGGTGCAGAGGTGCATCACCTCGACCCACAGCGTGGGCAGCTTCCCTCAGGAAGAGAAAGGGGAGTCCCAAGCCCTGCCCCCGGGGCTATGCATCCCCGCCCACCTGCCGATGCAACCCTGAACAGACAGGTCCCAGCACACCAGGGATTTGAGACCTGACTCAGGAATCTGATCCACACATACACACAGTGTCCTTAAAAGTCAGATTTGGTCTGGCAGCCCCTTTAGAGGGGCCCTGAGCACCAGTTTGCCCCGGGCCCTGCCGGGCCTGATGTGTCATCTGCCTGCTTTCTGTGGGTAGCATGTGCTCTGGGCGTTAGGCAGGGGCCCAGCAGGAGGGGGTGCAATTCCCTTTCTCCCACCCCAAATTCTGGAGGTGAGGAGAGCTCCCCTCTTCCCTCCCAGGAGTCCTGGGACTCAAGCCTCAATCCTGCACCTCTCAGCTCCCACCCCTGCTCTGGCCCAGAGGAGCTGGGAGGAGGCCTCTGACTGCCCTCCAGGCCACCCACGCCCCTCCACCTGCCCCGCCCTGGCCATCACCTTGTCCACGTCACCTCTAACTCTGTGTTTCCCTCCCCCGTGTGTCCCCTTCCCCCGCCCTCTGCATGTGACCCGGGCCCCTCTCCCCGCCTCCGTGCCGGCCTGGTCTCCACACCGCCCCTTGTGCACACCTGCCTTCGGACGCCGGCAGGACCACGGCGGGGCGCTGGGGCCAGAGGAGTTCAAGGCCTGCCTCATCAGCCTGGGCTACGACGTGGAGAATGACCGGCAGGTACGCGCCCCCTGGGCCCAGCGGACTGTGGCATTAACTGCTCTTCTCTTTCTCTCTCTCCTTCTCTCTGTCTCCCCTCCCTCTGGCCATCCCACCCCTTGCCATCATGTGTGCCATTTCACGGGCTCTCTTGCCTCCTCCCTGCCCTGTGTCTCTCCGGACACCTTCCCCCTTACCTGGTCTCTCGGGGCCGCCTCTGTCTCCCCTGCTCCCTGCCACTGTCCTGTTTCCCCGCTGTGCACACGGGGCGGCCCCTCTTGCCTGCTCTGGGCCCGGTCTCCTCTGCTGTCCCTGCGTCCTCGAGCAGAAGCAGACAGGCAGCATGGACTCCGATGACTTCAGGGCTCTGCTTATCTCCACGGGATACAGCCTGGTACGCCGCCTCTGCCTGCCCTTGCTGCTGCGCCTCTCCTCCCCTCCTCCGCCCCTCCCCCCTCCTCCTCCGCCCCTCCCCCTCCTCCTCACCCTCCTCGCCGCCTCCAGAATGTCCGCGTCCTCGGGGGACACTCCTCCACCAGAGCAGCGCGGCCTGGCCTCCCTCCTCCTCCTCTGCTGCATCTGCTGGTTGGGGTCCCTCTGATGACTCCCTGAGCCTCCCACCTCCTTTCCTGGAAGTCTCCGGAGAGAGGAGGTCAGGCCTCCAGCTCTCTCCCCTTCTCTTTCTCTTTCTCTCTTTCTTTCTTCCTCGCCCTCCGGAGCTAACTTGCGAGCCAGGGCTGAGGAGCAGTAGACCTGTTAGATCCACTCCCCAACTCCCCACTTCCCACAGACGCGGGAGGGGAGGCGCAGCGGGTGCACGGCCCAGCTCTGGGGCAGGTGGGGCAGCCGGCCGGGGAGCCAAGACCCTTGGAGGCGGGCTGACGACGCCCGTCGTGTGCGCTGGGGTCGGGCCCTGCTCTCCTGACCCGGTTCTAGCCACCGGGCCGGCCCAGCCGCCCTGCCCCGCTGAAAGGCCGCCTGTCCCCCGCCCACCCCCCTCACAGGGCGATGCCGAGTTCAACCGCATCATGAGCGTGGTTGACCCCAACCACAGCGGCCTCGTGACCTTCCAAGCCTTCATCGACTTCATGTCGAGGGAGACCACCGACACGGACACGGCCGACCAGGTCATCGCCTCCTTCAAGGTCCTGGCCGGGGACAAGGTGAGCAAGACACCTGGGAGGCACCCAGCGGCCGGCGCGGAGGGGCCCTCGCGGCCAGGGCTGGGTGTGAGGGGCCGGGTGGGCCAGCACCCGTGTCGGGGGTGACCCAGATTCCCGCCCTGCCGCCCCCAGAACTTCATCACAGCCGAGGAGCTGCGGAGAGAGCTGCCCCCTGACCAGGCCGAGTACTGCATCGCCCGCATGGCCCCGTACCAGGGCCCTGATGCCGTGCCCGGGGCCCTCGACTACAAGTCCTTCTCCACAGCCCTGTACGGCGAGAGCGACCTGTGAGGCCCCCACCGGAGAAACCCTGACCAAACACCCCTCCTCACAGCCTCCAGGAGGGGCTGGGGGAGCTCTTCTGCCCCCCTCCCCGCTGCAAGGGCACCCCCTGGCCCCGCTCCTCTGACTCTGTATCTATGCAAAGCACTCTCTGTCAGTCCTTCCTGGGCGGGAGCGGGGTGGGCAGGGAGGGGCTGGGGCAGGCTCTCTCCTCTCTCGTTGTCGGTGCGCCAGGAGGGTCTCCCCTCCCCCTGGACGGGGGTGAGGGAGGCTTCCGGGGTCAGCGCTTCTGGTCTGGTAAATATATATGATGTGTTGTTTTGTTTTGTTTTTTTAACTCTGTGGAGGGGACAGTGGATCCTCACAGCAAAACAGGCCCCCTCCAAGCCCTAGAAACGCCCACCCCTCACCACCACCCCCTCCCCGGTCCATTTCTTCTCCCCTGAGGTCCCTTCAAGGCCTCCCACATCCAGGCCAAAGCCCGACGTGCCTTGTCCAGGAACCGCCCGGGCCTGCGATGGGCCCCGCAGAGGGTGCCACAGCCGCCCGGCAGGAAAGAGGACCAGCCTGCTCCCTGCTCCCCCGTCCCCTCCCCTCACTTGGCATCGCCAGGAGATGAGGGGGTTCAGCTCAGTCCCCCCTCTTCTGCACCAGGAGTTGGGGTTGGGCAGACCAGCCTCCCACCCTCACCCCCAGCCAGCCCCCACCTTGCTTTGTCTGGACCTGCGTATCTCTCAGATTTTCTAAGGACCCCCCCTCCACCCGCAAAAAAAAAAAAAGAAAAAAAAAACCACACACACACAAAAAACACACACAAAAAAACACACAAAAATCCACAAAAAAAAAAACTATGAAAAAAAACCTTTCAGAGAATTACTATTTACTTTATTAACTTACGGATTTATTATATAAATATATATTCACCTAGCAGCATATCTTTGCCGCCTCTTGCTCTCATAATGAAGACATAGCTGATTTGCTCCCCTCCCCCAGCCCCTTACTGATTTCTCTGATGTCTGCCGTCGGCGTGGGTCTCTGGGGACCCCCCCGAGGTGGAGGGTGGGCTGCTGGCCTAGCTGCCTGTTAGTGGATGGTTTCGCTCCACCACCTCCCCCCCCCCCCTTTTTTTTGAGTTTATTCCAATTGATTATTTTTTTCTCGGTTTCTGGATAAACCACCCTTCTGGGGACAGGATAATAAAACATGTAATATTTTTAAGAAGGATTCCTACAGTGTCCTCTGTTTTTCAATCTGTTCTCCACCTCTTAGGAGAGCGATGATAGAGCACCTCTTCCCAGAGCGAGGTGGGGCATGGGAGTGCCCCGATCCCTGTTCCCATGAGTGTGTGAAAGTAGGAGTGCTGTTGGGGACCCACTCCAGGCCAGGCACTGTTCTAAGCATGTAACGTGGGCTAACTCGTGCAGCCTGCACGAGAAAGCTGCTGTTACCATGCCCGTTTACCAGAGAGGTGCAGTGACTTGCCCGGTGTCACCCAGCTGGTGAGTGGTGGGGCCAGAAGTCAGCTCCAGGCAGGCTGGCTCCCAAGGCCACGCTCTGAATCACTGCTTAACGTCAGGGCATCAGCCCCCTCCCTGTAGAGGAAACCCTGGTCTGGGCTGGGAGAAGGGAAAGGCAGGGCTCCCAGGCTGAGGTCCTAGAAGGTGGCCACCTCCATCCAGTGGGCAAGAGGAAACAGCAGGCATGAGGCCGGGGACTCCTGACACTCCCGTGCCACCCCTCCCTGCAGCCCAGGCTCACCTGTCTGTGGGTCAGGCAGACGACCCCCTCGCCCCCATCCAGGTGCTGGCTGCAGTGGCCTGTCAGGGGCAGGGTGAGCGCCCACCTCCCTGGTCCCCCTACCGTGGAGACATGCTCCCTCTGTCCCACCAGTGCCAGGGATGGCACTCACGGAAGATGGAGATGAGCTGGGCCATGCAGGACGCGAAGTGCCCGAGGTCCACGCGCAGACGGCTGTCCCGGTAGCGGCTAGTGAGGGCCTGGGTCAGCTGGTTGTTCAGGTGGAAGCCTGGGGGAGGCCACCTCTGAGCCTGGGCTGCACCGGGAGCCCCACCTCAGGGTCATACCTCCCCTCCGACTCCCCAGGGAAGGCAGACACTAGGGGGGCCTGGTCCCACCTCTCTAGTCCCAGCTCTGCCTCATCCCAGCCGTGAGGCCACGGGCAACTCCCTTCACTTCTCTGGGCTTCAGTTTCCTTATCTGTCAAGTGGGGACTAAGAGCCCTGACCCTATAAGGTCGTGTGAAGATGTTATATGTAGAGAGCTTAGGACAGTGTCTGGCACGTCATAACTATTGTATTATTATTCCTTTAAACTCTGCCCGATTTCTGCTAATAGACACTAGAGAATATTTCTGTGCAGCAAAGCATTTTTGTCAGCCCCGTATGGAGTCAATTTCTCGATGCTCCATATCAGGGGCGATTTCTGGAGTTCAGAAATCACCTCCGATGAGGAATCGTTCACCAGAAGCTTTTAAAAGCCAGTCCTTGTGAAACCCCTTACCTAGGTTACTGGGCCCTAGTGACCATGACCTCCTGGTTACCCCTCCCCAGGACCCCCGTTGTCCCCAGCCAGCTGGTGGCCTGCACAGTCTGCACCTCATCTCCTGCTCCCCTCCTCCCTCTTCTCTACTTGACCTTGGGCTTTGCCTTGCCTTCTTTGCACTTGATGTTCCCTCTGCCCAGAACACCATGTCCTCTGTGTTCCTACTCTGATACACGCCTCCTTCAGGAAGTCCTCTCAGACACTCAGCCCCCAGCAAGCAGCGTCAAGCTCCTCCTCTGGGGTCCCACAGCTCACATCCCTGCCCTGACCCCTCTGGGCCTCCACATGCCTGCCCTGAGCCCTCTGGGCTGTCATTGTCTTTGGTGGCTCTGGCTGCGCCTGCACTGGGCAGGGAAGTGAGTGGTGGGTGAGGTCCGGGAAGGGCTTCTGGTCACCACTGAATCCCCAGCATCAGCCAGCACAGGGCCTGGAGCAGAACGGGGCTCAGGGGGGTTTTGTGGAGCAGAGGATAGGATTGGATCGGAGCAGGTTCTTTCTCCTGTCCGTCCCCCCAGCCCGGGACTGCCCGGGTCTCCAGACCTTGCTTCCAGCTGGGCCGCTCCCTGGTATTCCCTCCACCACACACACCACCTTTCCCTTGCCTGTCAGCTCCAGGCTCACACACAAGTCCCTGACCCTGGATTTGCCTCTCCCTCCTCCCTCTCATACATATTTTAAAAATTTTAAAGAGCTGTCCTCCCAAGGCCTCGTGGGGCTCTCCTGTCTTCCTCCACCCATCTCCTCTCTGACCACCTCCTCCTCCCCACTTGGCTCCAGCCACACTGGCCCCCTGTCCTCATCTCCATCACTGGGCCCCTCGTTCACTCCGCTGCCTCCACACCAGCCTCCTCAGGGCCTTTACACTGACTTTCCCCATCTGGACCGCTCTTCCCCAGAGTCCCCAAGGCTCACTCCCCCCTCCTTCCGGTCTCTGTTCACACATCACCCAAGTGAGGCCTTCCCTGACCGCCATGTCTCAACCCACACCTCACCGGCTGTGGGTCCCAGCACCATGGCCTGTTTCCTTTTGCCACCGTAGGACCTCTCACCATCTGCCCTAGACGTTCTGCTTGTCGTGTGTCTGTACCATCAGCACGTCAGCCCATTAGAGCGCTCCTCTGCCTAGACTAACACCAGGCTTGTACCAGGCACTCGGGCATACCGCGTGAACAGTACAGCCTTCCACCTTCCCCCACCCTCTCTCGCCTCTGCTTCTGCCTACCTGGGACTCTTGTTTCTCAGGCTCACATCTCCCAGTCTTCTCTCTGACTCCATCTCCCCCCTGTCTTGAGTTCCTTTCTTTTCCTGCACCTCCCTGGACCTTAGACTTCCCCCTCAGGGTCTCCCCCTGCCTCTCAGACTCTGGGTCACATCACCCCCAGCCCCCCATCTCCCCATGTCTCACCCTTCCCTTTGCTGTGGCAGATGAGCCCTGGGGTGGGGTGGGGGGTCTGGGAGTTCTGTGTCTGATCCCAGACCACACCCCGTCCGCGCAAGGTGGGGTGGGGGACAGATCACACGCACTTTTCTAACTGCATAGCCCAGGGAAGAAGTTGCTCTCTGCCTCTGTTCATTGGCTAGGATTTTTGTGCTCCCACACAAATGGAATGGGGTTGTTCTACGTCTCCTGGAAGAACTCAGCCTTTCGGTGGGAGCCTTCCTTTGGGCACTCTGGCATGCGGTCATGGATGCTGCATTCCCCAGCACGAAACCCTGTGGGCTCCATTCCACAGGCTTCTCCTGGCCACTCTGTGTATTGGCCATTTTACAGAGAGGGAAATGGAGGCTCCAGGCGCCCAGGGCCACCCAAGAAGTCCAGGAGTCCAGGACATTCTACCATGAGGTCCTGGGGGCTGGGGCCTCTCAGACACCAGCTCCCGACCCCCGCTTCCCCTCCCAGGAGGGCCGCACTCCCTCCCTCTGCCCTCCTCCCCCCACACAGAGGATTCTCCCCTTTGGGGCTCTCTCAGGGTCACCCAGTTCCTGCCAAGAGTGAGCAACTAAGGTGTGGGCTTTGTGGATGCCAGGGGAGGAGTACAGGGGAGGAGGGGGAGCAGATCCGTCCCCAGGATCCCGCAGGACCTCTGTCCATACCCGCTGCGTTCAGGGCCAGCCTCAGTTCATAGGAGTTCATGGTTCCAGAGGCGTCCTCATCGAACTTTTCAAATGTGGCCTGGGCAGGGAGGTATTGGTCAGTCCCATACCCAGGCCCCTGAGCACCCTGAAGAAGGCTGAAAGGGGGTCTCGGAGCCAGACAGCCTGAGTTCCCACCCACCTCCCTTTATTCCTGCCTGCCCTGTGCAAGCAGCTTAACCACTTTGGGTGTCTGTTTCCCAATCGGTAAATTGGGAATAACAGTACCAGCAGTAACAGGGTTGTTGTGAGGACAAGGTGAGATTCTACCCACAAAGGGCTTAGTGAGGGCTCAGTGAACAGTGGCTTACCACTTGCAGTGTGGGGAGGCCTGGGACCATCTCCTCCTCACAGGGATCCAGAGCTGGGAGGGGGGTGGGGAATTATCGCCTCCCAGTGGTAGACAAGCAAAGGCCCCTCAGGTCACATAGCCAGAAAGAGGCTGAGCTGGGAGCTGGGATTCCAACCCAGGATCCAAGTCTGCTCTTGATCCTTGAGCTATTTAGTGCCCTGAGAGGGACAACAAAGGGGTGTATGGGGCAGGGATATCCCAGCCAGATGCCTCCAGGTTGGCGTGGTGTGGTCAAGTTCCCCTTCTCCCCTGGGGCCCTGCTAGCCCACAGAGCACCTATGCCCATGTAGTAAAGGTGCCTCTCCCTCCAGAAGGAGGTGCCCTGCCCAGCCCCCATCTTACCTGCCACTCCAGGAGGTGGCCCCAGAGCTGCTGGAAGTGGTACAGATCGAGGCTTCGCCCATGCTGGGGATGCGGCATCTGGTTAAGGTCAATGTCCCCAGAAGGGAAGCGGAGGCCATCCTCCCTACCCAGGCAATGCCCCCATCATATACCCCAAAACGCTGCAGCAGCTGCTCACAGGTCCTGAGCCCGATTTCTCTGGGAGTCCGTGCATGAGCCCTAGCTACAGGAAAAAAAAAAAAAGGCACTTCCTGCATACTGGCCATCACTGTAAATGCTAGGGATTATTGTTATCCCCAATAATCCTTTCTGAAACTGAGGTGCAGAAAGCCATGTGACTGCTGGAAACTAGTAGAGCTGGGATTTGAACCCAGGCACGGGGGTCTGGGTCTGTGCTCAGGACAGTTACACTTCCGTAGAGGAAGATGGGCTTATAAGTGGCCATGGCCTTGGCCACGGGTCCTATCACAGAACCCACAGGTCTGGCTACAGGGGAGACGCCAGCAGGCTGAGCCCAGGGTTCCCATGTCCTGACTCCCAGAAGCATCGTGGATTAACACACATGGGGGCTCTGTGGAGTCCACTCTTGGTCCCCAACTCACCAGGCTCCAGGGCAATGCTTAATAAGGTCTGGAGCTGAGGGGCATTGAGTTCTTCCTCCTGGTAAGGAGAGAGCCGGTTGTGAGCCTGCACTCAGGCAGTCATTCAACAAACAGCCCGGGGTGGTGCTGGGAAACAGCAGGGACTGAGAGAGGCCCAGGCCTGCCCTCTCAGAGCTCCTGGTCCCGGAAGGGAGTGAGACCTGTCCCCAGCGTGGTCAGGGCTGTAATGGGGAAGCATTGGGCTTCGGGAGCCCACAGAGGGCAAGCAGCTGACCAGCCTGGGGGAGGGTCAGGGCACGTTGGAAAGACAAGACCTTAGCCTGGCAGGGGTTGTGAAGGGAGAGAAAGCAGTCCAGGGGGAGGGTACAGACTGAGCAAAGGCCCTGAGGCAGGGAAGAGCTGTGAGCATTTTGAGAAAAGAAGCTCATGAGATTTAAGCACAGACAGACTGAGAAACCAAAGTAAAATGAGATGTCTAGGATGAGGGAGGGAGGGAGAGAGGGAGGGAGAGAGGGAGGGAGGGGTACATGGCGAGGGGAGGGGGGGAGGGACCCCCTTAGCCCTGCCCCATCTCTTCACCTCTCCTGTCGGCTCGTGAAACAGCTGCTCCATCTCTAGCTCCAGGGGAATGTAGGGGACCTGTGGGGTAGGGGGTGTTTAGTTCTGGCCAAGAGGACCCCCGCCCCCCAGCACACACACACACCCTCGCACCCCCTTCCCAGAGCAGCGCCTCACCATGAGGGCACGCAGGTCGGCGCTGATCACATCATCTATCTCCCTGCAAATTACAGACGGGAGATGGGGGAGGGGACTGCTCACCCCGCGGCTGGGGATATGGGCCGCGCGGGGTCTCAGCTGAGGCTCGGGTGGGGTCTAGGCGGGATCCTGGGGGCGCTGGGCTGACCCAGGCGCGGGGCAGGGGATCCCGGCTCACACTGCGGCGTGGCGGCGCTCGGAGAACACGCGCAGCGTGAAGTCGGCCTCGTCGCCGGCGCGGGCGGCGCTGGCTACCACCAGATAGTGGCCGGGGCGCAGGCGGCAGCAGCGGCTCACGTCGCGGCGGGCACAGAAGGGCGAGCGGTCGGCGCGCGGCAGGCCCCGCAAGAGCGCGCGACCGACTCCGCGGGGAGTCCCACAGGCCCAGCAGCTAGGGGGCAGGGCGGCGTGACCACCGCCGTCCCAGTGCACCCCACCCAGCCTCCGACCCACTGCGTCCTCCACACCGCCCTGTCCAAACCCACTGGTCGCCCATCACCCCAGGCGCGTCCCAGGCCGCCAGGTTGTCCCAGCCGCTGGGGCTGGCTCAGAGGTGGATGGAATCTGGGGTCCTATCTGATACCCACCTCCTCTGGGATCTGCAAGAAGGAAGAGCAGGGGGGAGTCAGGGCCAGGCGGAGGCAGCCGCCCCTCAGAGTGCCCCTGCTCCTGGTCTCTCCACACCTCCCCCTCTCTTTTCCTCCCATCCCACCCCTTCTAAAGCCCCTGCCCCTTAGTCCCTGACCCAGCCCCTCCTGGACCCCCTCCCTCCCATCTGTGCCCTCTGCTCCTCGGTCCCCTCCCTGATCCTCAGCCTTTCCTCCAGCCCTTTCTCTGTCTCCTTTCTGACCCCTCACCCCTCTACCCTTCTGACCCCCAGCCTCTCCCTCTGCGCCCTCCCTAGCCCTTCAGTCTCTCCTTGACACCCACCTCCAATTGCCTCAGCTGTCTCCTGACTCTGACCCTCAGCCCCCATCCTCTACCCACTCGGATCCCGCCTTTGGCCTCCTGTACCTCCATGCCTCTGTGTTCCCCCATTGCCTCTTCCAGCCCGGGGTCCCACCTGGAACACGTGGAAGCCCACGGTCAGGTACGTGAGGCCCTGGGCCCTCAGGCGCTGCCGGTTGCGCTGGATGAATGACAGGAGCACAGTGCATTTGGGGGTGTGTCCCCCCCAGTGCGGGGCCCCGTACCCCTGCTGCCCCCCAGCCCTCCCAGGGCCCCTCCTCCTCCTCCTCCTCATCATCAGGCTCCAGCACCGTCAGCCGGAACTGGGGCTGAGTCCAGAAGGTTTCTAGTAAAGGACAAAGAAACAGGGTTACCCAGTGTGCCACGGCCCCCCTTGCTTGCCTTCAGGGGCCCCTCCAGGCCTCACCGGCACCAGACTGGCCCCCGCCAGAGTTGAAGCCACGTACCCAGCGGCCTTGGAAGGTGTGGATGTGCCTGCCGCCTCCAGCCAGGCTGGGGACCAGCACCTCAGGGCTCAGCGAGCAGACCTGGATGGTGGCGAAGTGGCACAGGAAGTCCTGCAGCTCCATCCTGGACGGTGGCCGGCAGTCAGACCCTGGCCCGGCCCCCACCCCAAATAGCTCATGACCCCCCAAGTCACAAAGCCCCTAAATTCCTTAAATGTCGCCAAGTACACTTCAGTCCCCCAAATAATACATGTCTCCAGAAATGACCCTCAAATTAGAGCCCTCCAGCTCCCTCAGATTTCTCCAAGTCCTCAGAAATGCCCTACAAATAGCCAAGATCTACAAACTCCCCCCAAATATTGTCAAATTGCCTTCAACCCCCAAATATCAAGACCCTCAGATTCTCTATTACCAGTAAGTATCCTTCAGCCCCTCAATATTGCCAAATCTCAAGAAATGCCCCAATGTCACCAAGCCTCCCTCAATTGCCCTAAATATTACCCATTCCCCTTCAACCCTCCAAAGATTACTATGCTTCCAAGTTCCCTAACATTACTGCTAATTCTAATTCGACTCCCCGAAATAGAACCCAACTCCCAAATTACCACAGATATGGACAGTTTCTCCCCATTAGGACCCACCCCCATGAACTTCTCCCATGTCCCTTCAAGCGGGACTTGCCCCCTCCCTGACCCCGCTGGCCTGGCACCCCTCCCCGAAGCAGACCAGGGACCCTGCCCCACTCACCAGAACTCGCCATCCTCCTTTTTCACCAGCAAGGCATCTCACCACTCAGCAGGGAGCGCATCCCAGCGTGGGCAGCTGGGGAGACCGAGGTGTAAGGGGTGGGCAGGTGCGACCGAGCCACCCACCCACCGCAGATCCATCCCACCTGTCACTCCAGGCCCCAGGCCACTCCACTCGGCCCCGTGGGCTCCGCAGCTGCAGCAGATGCATGTTGGTGAAGCCCAGTGACACCTAAGGGAGACGTGGTCAGTGGGGGTTTGGTGCTTGGACACCCCCTGCCAGCCCACCCTGGGGGTTCCTCACCTTGTGTGTGCCTGTGACTGAATATGCGTGTCCCTTCACCAGCCCATCTTCTGTACGGTACTTGCCCCGATCACTCTGGGAAGAGGACAGGACAGTGAGCCATAGCGGGGGACAGGGCTCCCCTCTGCATCCCCACCTCCTTTCACCAAAGCAGGAGCCAGGCTCCGAGAGGGGCTGGGAGTTGGCGAGTGAAGGCAAGAGAAGGAGAGAGAGGCAGATGGACACAAGAGACCAAAAGAGATTTAAAGAGGAGAGACATAGGACTTCCCTGGTGGCGCAGTGGTTAAGAATCCGCCTGCCAATGCAGGGGACATGGGTTCGAGCCCTGGTCCGGGAAGATCCCACATGCCACGGAGCAACTAAGCCCGTGTGCCACAACTACTGAGCCTGCGCTCTAGAGCCCGCGAGCCACAACTACTGAAGCCCGTGCACCTAGAGCCTGTGCTCCTCAACAAGAGAAACCACCACAATGAGAAGCCCGCGCACCACAACAAAGAGTAGTCCCCGCTCGCCGCAACTAGAGAAAGCCCATGTGCAGCAACGAAGACCCAACGCAGCCAAAAATAAAAAATATAAATAAATAAATAAATTTATCTTTTAAAAAAATTTACTAAAAAAATAAATAAAGAGGAGAGACATAGAGACACGGGGACAAAGAAAGATACAGAACAGAGAGGAAAAGAGGTGGAGAAACGCAAAAGACACTCAGTAACTGAGTAGAGGATTAAATAAATGAATGAACGAATGAGTTAGACTGACTCAGTGAATGAATATGTGATTGGGTCACAGATGGACATATGACCCAAGCTGAGCCCATGAAAAATCAGTCCTGAGACTTTTGTTGAAATTCTCAGAAAGAGGCACTTTTTTTTTCACACACACACATCCCCCGGGGGCAGTAGGAGGAACCTGCAGCTGTGGGGCCCAATTTTGTGCCCATGAGAGGAAAGCCTGCCTGTGAGTGAATCTAACCAGAAGCAAGAATAGAAAAACACATTCACAACATCCACTAAGCACCTGGATCCAGCTGTGCCTGAAGCTTCATTAGTCATGAGAGCAAATAAATGTCCTTTTGACTTGCTGGCATTAGATTTGTGAGAGACAATAAGCCAACAGTGAAAGCAGAGGGGAGAAAGACACAGGACACCACCCCTCTCTAGCTGTGACTGCACTCTGGTCCTGGCGGGGGTCTTCACGGGAGTCTGACTCTCTCACCAGGGCAGTGGCTCCCACGAGGGACTCCTTGGCCAGGGCATGGCGCAGGGTAGAGAAGAGGCCTAGCGTGTCCTGCCTCAGGTAGAGCACCTCGCCCACACCGCCTGTGAAGTCCACGAAAGCCTCATTCATGTGGCCGCCTCGCATCACCTCATAGGAGCCATGGAGCCTGTGGGAGCAGGTCTGGGGTGGGGTGTCTGAGGCATGGGCGAGTATCTTGGGCAACCATGGGAATGTGGGGGGGCCTCTGTCTCAGGAATGTGAGGTCCCAAGGGCTATCCCCCAAATTTGCAGACTCTTAAGGAGGGTGCACTTGGGAAGCCCTGGGAAATTGGGCTGGTGGCTCCTGGGGCCACCAGGACTGCGTGATCTGGGAGTCACAGAAGAGCTCTGTCAGAATTCTGGGCATCCTGGGGGCTGTGTCTGACACTTTGAGTCTGTGGGAGATGTCTGCTTTGGGGGGTGATCCCTATGGGGTTTGTCAGGGATTTCAGAGCTGCAGAATGGGGAAAAGCGAAGATTTAAGGGTTCCAGGGATGACACCCAATATTTTGGAGGTGTCTTGGGTTTCTCAAGGGATCAGGAGAGATTGTCTGAGATTACAGGTCCCCCAAGGGGATCGCTTAGATTTGGTGACTCCGGGGCCTGATACGAGATTTCAGTCTCCTTCAGAATTAAGAGTGTTCAGTGGGTATCTAGGAATATTTTGTGTGAAATATCAATGGAGGGGGACTTCCCTGGTGGTCCAGTGGTTAAGACTCTGTGCTCCCAATGCAGGGGGCACGGGTTCGATCCCTGGTCAGGGAACTAAGATCCCGCATGCCACAAGGCACAGCCCCAAGGAAAAAAAAAAAAAATCAGGGAGGTGTTTATGATTTGGAGGTCCTCAGGCGATGGTATGACATGAGGGTCCTGTGGGCTGTACCTTGGTTTGAGATCTTTGGTGGGTTGTCTGGAGGATCCCAGAAGTCCGGGGACTCCGGGCATCCCCTGGGGCTTGGGGCCTGCTGGCTGCGACTTGGGGTTGCCGCTGGTGGCGTCGGGGTCCTTACTTGGCGTAGGCCTTTTCCAGGAGTGGGACCCAGAACTCGTTCCGCTGATCCGAACGCACGGACATCAGCTTCCCCTCACGCACAGGCAGCCTGTCGTCCACCATGACATCTACCCAGCAGCCAAACTGCCAGAGCTGGTGGGAGAAGGGGAGGGGCCTGGGCTCGGCTTCCCACCTCCAACCCTGCTGGGCCCCAACCTCTGATGCCTGACCCTGCTGTACCAGTCCGGGAATTACAGCCCCAAGGGGACAGTGTCAACTATGAAATCCATGTCACCCTGGGGGAAACTGAGGCACGAACAGAGGAACCGAGCTTTACCTGGAAGTGGAAGACGCCTGCATAGCCATCTTGGAAGCTCTGTCCCGGGGGGACCACCTGGGACAGGAGTCGTGGGTACAGAGTGATGGAGGCAGCAGCTGCAAGAAACCAGCAGTTACCTGGCAGGAAAGGCTGAGATTGGGGGAGGGTGGAAAGAGGGAGACCGAGGCACCAGGAGAGGAGAGCCTGAGAGGGAAAGGGAGGGGCAGGGACAGGGCAGGGGGAGGCTGAGGGCGGAGCTGTCAGGGTCCCCACGGCAACCTGCCAGATCTGGGGGCTCAGCATGGGTTCAGTGGTCTCACCCAGACTCCCCCATCTCCCCCAGGAGTGTTGCGCTGAGCCCCGGTTCATCTGTGAGGACATGAGCCGAACAGACATGTGTCAGGGGAATCTAGACCTCAGACGGGAAGGGGAGGGAAGGAGCAGCTGGGGGGTCAGATGCCTGGGCCCCGTCCTGCCCTCGCGGCTCTGGAGTAATGAGCACCTCCAACCCCATGAGAGGCTTGTAAAACCTGTGGGCGGCCGTTTGGCTTCCCTGGGCCTCCCTTGACCCAGGACTGCGGAACCTGCTCTGAGCTGGTCCCACAGTGACACCTCCTTCCTCAGACCCAGGAGTCCAGGGCCCCATCCACACATTACATGGGGCCTCTTCCATTCCACCCCTTTGGCCTTCTCCGAGTCGGGCCCCAGCTGGTCATAGCCAAGGGCATCAGGGCCAGCAGGGAAGTAGGGATCTCGGAACAGGATCCCCTCATCCAGGCAGGCTGCTCGGATTGCTTTGTAGTTCTGGCCCCGAAAGGGCTTTGGGCCCTTGGTTCCAGGCCCTGCCTCCTCGTTCACCAGCTGAATGGTGACTCTCCTGCTGCCACACGCCATCCGGACACGGTGGGCTCCCAGGCCGGCTCCAGGCCCTTTAACCTCCTGAGTCATGGGGGTGGGGCCTCGCCGCCATCTGAGCCCAGATGGGGGTCTTTAGGCAGAGAGGAACCTTCCCTCGTTAGTACTAATTGATGGTTTGGGGTGCCGGGGAACAAGGATACCTCTTCAGTGTTTTCCTCCTCAGGGCGTGGGGCCTTCAGTTGTGGCCAGGGTAGCAGCTTAATGGGCTTGGCCAGCAGCAGGAGGGAAGGTGGGCAGAGCTGAAGGAGGACCGGCTGCTGCTGTGGGAGTGCCTAGAAGGAGGTCAGTGTGGGCGGTGCATCTCTGCCAGCTTGTCCCTGCAGGCCTCCCTCTGTGGGGTTGAGGAGGGCCGGGATGGGGAGGGAGGCATCTTTTTTTTTTTTTTTTTTTTTTAGTGCCTTTGATCTGCCTTTTTTACAGCCTGCTTTATCCTGGAGGGAGGCATCTTTACTGCTGTATCTCTCTCTCTCTGTCTCTCCATCTGACAGTTTCTCTCTCTGCCTGCCATTGTTATCTCTCTTCTCTATCTTGACCTCACTGTCTCTATCCATCTCTCTCGTCTCCTTTTGTCTTTCTCCATTTTTTGTTTATCTGTATCTGTGTCTCTCTCTGTATCTCCCGCTGTCTCCATCTCTCTCTCTCTCTCTCTCTCTTTTTTTTTTTTTTTGGCCGTGCTGCGCAGCATGTGGGATCTTAGTTCCCGACCAGGGATCGAACCCACGCCCTCTGCATTGGAAGCGTGGAGTCTTAACCACTGGACCGCCTGGGAAGTCCCTCCATCTCTCTCTTTATATCTCTTCCTGTGTCTCTTTTTCTCTCTGTATTTGTCTTGTGGATGCCTCACTGTCTGTCCCTCTCCATTTTTCTCCCTGTCCCTGTAACTCCTCAGTCACCCAAAGTGGGACCCCCATCTCTCCCCTCCCTGACAAGGCAGACCTCAGCCTGGTCGCCCCAGGCAGAGCTGACCATGGAGGGGCTGCTCTGCACCTACCTGCCCTGGGCTGGGGCAAGGCCCACCAGTGACTATGACACCCCATCCTGCCCACCTGTGGCTCAGGGTTTGGTAGAATAGTATTTCCCCCAAAGGATGCTGGAGCTGATTCTGGTGGTGGAGCGGCTGGAAGAAGGACTTTGGTTCTTGTCTTCTTTGAAGACAGAATTCAGCAAAGAGACAAAGATTATGAAAAAGATAAAAGTGTTTATTAGAAGCAAAGTACACATGGCAGAGCAACAGAGGTTGCACACAATAGGCGCAGCTTAGGTTGCTTTTATAGGGGCACTTTTCCAGGTTTTTCTTCTGACCAATCATCTCCATATTTGGTCCTGGTGTGGGCACCAATCTCTCAGCCAAGATGGATTCCAGCTGGCATCTTCTCCCTCCTTTGGCCCTTCCCCTAGACTGAGGGCCTTTTCTGCACATGGTTTGGGCTGGGAAATCCACAAGAATGCGCCCACTCAGGGCCCAATACCTCCGCTGGTATCCCACCTTGAAGCAGCAGGAGATCAGCTGCAGCTGCTCATCCAGGGGCCTGTCTATCTCCTACCTCAGATCCCTCCTGAGAGATGTGGACCCAAAAAAATCTTATTGGGAGGATGAAGGCCAATGGTTCATCTTCTGTAGCTTCTTCAGGCTGACATTGGGTTCATAGACCCTACCTAATTGGGGCCACGGAACTCTTACCTTGCCTTGTTAGGGGCCCCAGGGCAACTTCTGCTGTTATTCCGGCAGGACTGGTTTCAGGGAGTGGATGGAATCCCTGCATCACCATCATCTTGAATTGCTGGAACGCGGAAAAAGCAAACTTAACAAGCAGATTAAAAAGGCAAGAGCTGAAGATCAGCCTGAGAGTAGGCCCTTGCTCTTCCCATTGATCTGCCTTAGCCAGGGTCAAGATAAAGGGCTGCCCTAGGCCCACCCTTAACTCTAATATAGCCCCAAGGGAGCCCAGAAGGTCTCTCCCCAGTAGTAGGGTAGGACACTCAGGAACAACTAGAAAGGCATGTGAGATCAAACATTGTTCAAACTGGCAAGCGAGAGGCCCAGGGAAGTAATGCGTTCAAGGCTTTCTGTCAACACCAGTTAACTGTGCAACTTTTAGAGGAAAGAGGCCCAGCATGAGAAATCAAGACAGAATAAGTGGCTCCCATATCAATTTAAAAAATCGATCTTCTTACCTGCCACATCAAGGACCACCTGGGGCTCCTCGACAGAGATAGACAGCTCATGAGGGGGCATGGGGGAGCCGCCAGAATCCCCGGGACCACCTCAGTTGTCCAGCATGGCCATCTGGAGCAGGAGCCCCCCTTCCCCTTCAGGACTGAGGGCACTCCCATCTCCAGAGACCGGTCTCTTTGCAGACTGGGCATGGCCTGGGGGCGCTCCTGGCATTTACAGGCCCAGTGGCCAGTTGACTTATATTTGAAGCATTCCCTCTTGTTGGTTTTACCTCGAGACTGATGGTTGAAACTCCTTGTCCCTTTTGGGTTGCCCTGAGGTTGCCAGGCATGGCTGACAGCAACTGTTACCTGTTTAGCTTGAGCCTTGGCCTGCCTTTTCTCACATTGAGTTCTTTCCTCCTCCTGAATTTGATCTCGATTATTAAATACCCCAAAGGTCACCTCTAAGCGTTGGTGCATAGGGGTTTGTGGGCCTAATTGTAACTTTTGGAGTTGTCACCTAATATCTGGGGCAGACTGACAAAATGTTGTCCCAGCAGAGCTTGACCCTCGGGAGTGGAGGGGTCTATGTTAGTAAATTTTCTAAAAGCCTCCACAAGCCGTCCCTGAAAGAGAGTTGGGTTTTCTTCTTTCTCTTGGGTCACTTCCCTGACCTTTTCATAGTTAACTGGCTTTCTGATGCACTTTCTCATTCCTTCTTCTTTTTTTTTTATTTTTTAATATTTATTTATTTATTTGTCTGCGCTGGGTCTTAGTTGCGGCATGCGGGATCTAGTTCCCTGACCAGGGATTGAACCCGCGCCCCCTGCATTGGGAGCACGGAGTCTTAACCACTGGACCACCAGGGAAGTCTCCCTCATTCCTTCTAATAGGCATTGGACCATGTGGTTCCTGGCCTTCATTCCCCCCCAGGGAATTATAATCCCAAGTGGGCTCCTGATTTGGGACTGCGTCCTCACCCACATCATAAATGTGAGGTTGGTCCCTGGTGAGCTGATCAGCGTGCCCCTGGACTGCTGTCTAAATCCTGTGTTTCTCCTCTTGGGTACAGCTGGTAGATAGTACTATTTGGACATCCTTCCAAGTTAAATCAAAGTCCAGGGTTAGGGGTTGAAATCCTTCAGTAAATCTACTAGGGTCTCCAGAAAATCATCCCAGCCTTTGTTCACATTGGACTAAGTCAGAAGAAGGGCACATGTACTCTGATTGTGCCTTCGCCATTTGCCACTTCTCTAAGAGGGCATATTCTCCCTGATCCTGGGTGATAGGAAGTCCCACTATGGGTTACCTCAGCAGGACTAGCGTTTTCATCCTGGGGTACCGGTGTGGATAAAAGAGCATAGAAAGGTAGGATTTGGGATTGGTCAGGGGCATACAGAGTAGGAGAGGCTCAGTTTCCTCCCTGAGAGTGGGGGGTGGGTGTTTAAAAGAGGATTGTCTAAAATGGAGGAAAGTACACATTGAAGAAACAAAGTACGCGTGGCAGAGCACACAGGCAAACTCAGAGTGAGTTGCAAGCAATAGGGGTGGCTTAGGTCGCTCATATAGGGGGAGTTCTCTGGGTTGTTTTTCTGGCCAATCATCTCCATATTTTATCCTGGGGTGGGCGCCCATCTCTCAGCCAAGATGGATTCCAGCTGTCATCTTCTCCCTCCTTTTGTCCTTCCCCTAGACTGAGGGCCTTCTCTGCGCATGTGTTGGGCTGGGAAATCCACAAGAATGCACCCAATCAGGGCCCAATGCTCCCGCTGGTATCCCATCTTAAAACATCAGCAGGAGACCAGCTGCAGCTGCTGAGTCTGGGGCCTATCTATCTCCTACCTCAGAGCCATTGGAAGAAATGGGAGAAATAGGTTTCAAGTGGCCGAAACTCACCAGTTTTCATCCCCACAGCCCTTCCACACTCAGCAGGGGGGTCTCCTGCCCCAGCAGAGCCTTGTCTCCTCTGTGATACTAGATGTCGCTCAGCCCTCTGGGATCTTTCCCCCCAGATGGACCAACAGATATTGTCTGTGCCTCCCGGCTGTGTGGCCACAAAAAGGAGGTTATAAACAGGTTTTCTTCCTATAGAATTGCAGAGACCAACCCTCCATGTGAGGCAGGCGACAGGGTTAGGAGTCAGAGGGCCTGGGTTCAAATATCAGATCTGCCACTTAGAACTGTGTGTCGTGGGCAAGTCACTTATCCTCTCTGTGCCTCAGTTTCCTCATCTTTACAATGGGGATAATAATAAGACCTACCTCTGGGTGTTGTTGTGAGAAACATATGAGTTGATATGTGGGACATGTTCAGAACAGTGCCCGACACACAGTAGTTGCTCAATGAACGTTCTATGTCATGACTACGTCCTGCGATCCCATCTATGGTCACCTATCACCACCGGCTCTGGCTGCTGTCTCTGCCATTTCCACAGTCACTTCCACCATCCCATTATCTGTTCTCCATGTTCTCACCCCGCGAGGTCACAGCCCTCTCCCCTTTATTTGCCCCAAAGTACCACTAACAGTAGGAGGAAGCTTTTAATAAAACCTGAGTGACATCTTGCAATGATGTAAAAATCCTGTCAGATGCCCTGGCCTCCTTCCTGCCCCTTCCCCGGCCCCTCCTGCAAGGCCCCTCCAGGCTGCTGCTCTTCCTAGCTCCCTGCCGGCTGCCATGCTTCAGGGCTCTGCTCACATCCCACAAGCAAGTGTTCTCTTGATTATCACTCCCCACATCGCTCCTTGAATCCGGAGTCCCAAATATGCTTTCCCCAGCCAAGGTAAGAAGAACGCATTGATGTTACTGTAGTAGATGCTTTGTGAGCCCAGCACCCCCGACCTGTTTCTGGAATCAGCACCCCCATTATGTTTTGGGGACCCACGGGTCCCTTATTCTCAAGCCCTGTGGCTCTGGTAGAGCTGGCCCCTCCCTCCAGCTCCAGGAAGTGCATGTGACTCAGAACAGCCAATCAGAGCACCTCAGCCCCTGGTCACGCCCCTCGGTCACACCCCTTGTTCAGTACCTGGGAGTCAGGACAGGGCTTCTATTTCCCTGAGGCCACTAAGCGGACGGGATGTAAGTCCCGAGTGGCTAAGCTCTACCTTGGCCATGTAGTCAGGAGACCCTGCCTGAGAGTGAGGACAACGCTGAGGGAAGCAGAGCCAGAGACAAGATTCCTGCGAGCAGACAACCCCTCAATCGGGTGTGCTCAAAACCAGACTTTTACATTAACGGAGTCAATAATTCTGCTCCTCTCTTTTTCCCATTTTTTATTTTATTTTATTTATTTATTTATTTATTTATTTATTCATTCATTCATTTATTTATTTATTCATTCATTATTCATTCATTCATTCATTCATTCATTTATTTATGTACGTCACTAGCAACCAAAAGAAACCTTCCTAATTCAGTTGGCATGATTTCTGCAGCGGTGCGCTAGCTGGAATGTCGAGGACATCAATTCCCTGTGGAGTAAGGAATCCTTCACTGTCATGGAGTAAGGGGTCTGGTGCCAGTTACTCGGCTTCTACTCCGGCTTCCTTACTTAACCAGCAAAGTAGAGTGTTCCTGTTTCACCAAGTTAAGGCTGCACTTGAGCCAAATTTAAATGCTATCATGAAAATGAAAAGACCCACCATAGAGAGCAGATATTTGTTACACATATAATAACAAATGCTTACTATTTACCGAGCACTTGCTGTGACTGTGCACAAGAGATCATAAATATGATCTGGCAGCTATAGCAAAGACCACAGACTGGGGGCTCAAACAACAGATGATTATTTCTCAGTTCTGGAGCCTGGGAGTCCCAGATCAGGGTGTCAGCATGGTCGGGTTCCGCTGAGAGCTCTCTTCCAGGCTTGCAAACGGCCATCTTCTTGGTGTATCTTTCCATGGCAGAGAGAGAGCTCTGGTGTCTCTTCCTCTTCTTTTTTATTTATTTTTTTTCATTTGGAAGATCTATAGTTTTTCACTATATTTAATTCTATGTCCCATCTGTTTTTTGTTTTTTGTTTTTCTTTTTTGTGGGATCTTAATTCCCCGACCAGGGATTGAACCCAGACCCCGGAAGTGAAAGTGCTGAGTCCTAACCACTGGTCCACCAGAGAATTCCCTCTCTTCCTCTTCTTATCAGGGCACTAATTCCATCATGGGGACCCCCACCCTTATGATCTCATCTAAACCTAATTACCTCCCAAAGGCCCCCACCTCTAACTACCACCACACTGGGGGTTAGGGCTTCAACATATCAATTGGTGGGGAGGGGTACAAACATTCAGCCCATAGCAAAAGGTAAGGTTTATAGTGACCCCATTTTACAGATGAGGAAACTGAGATACAGGGAAGTGTGGTGTTGTGCCCATGCTCTCACAACTTTGCACACTCAGGATTTGAATCTGGTGGTCTGGCTTACTGATTATACTATACTGCTTCTCAAAAGGTCAGTATTCAGAATATACAAAGAGCCCCTGTAAATAAACAAGTTGACTCAATAGAAAACGGGCAAAAACATGAATAAGCAGTTGCCGAATAAGCAGCATGGCCAATAAGCATATGCTAATATGCATATGCTAAGGAAATGCTAATTAGAACCATATGAAATACCATTATCCCACTAGATGAGGAAGAAAGTTAAGAAGTCTGAAAATACCAAGTGTTGGCAGGGATGTGGAGCAACAGAAGTGCTGATGGAGAGGTGTAACTTGGTACAAACACTTTAGAAGACAATTTGGCATTACTCAGTAAATGCCTATGCTATAACCCAGCAATTCCACTCCCAGGTATACGTATCCTAAAGAAACGCATGTGACATGTATCCCAGGAGACATGTTCAGAAACGTTCATAGCAGCATGGTTTGTAATAGCAAAAACCTGAAAACATCTCAAATATCTTTTGTCAGCAAAATGAGAAAATTGTGCTATATTCATACAAGGGAAGACTACACAGAAGTGAAAATTGGATGAACTGCAGATACAGCATGGGTGACTCTTAGAAACATAATGTTCAGTGAAAAAGCAAGCCTCAGAAGAATACCCACAGTATGATACTGTTCTCTAAAAAGTACTTTTTGTTACAGAAAATTTAAAACATAAACAAAAGCAGACTGAAGGATATAATGAACCCTCGTATCTTGATCAACCAGACTCAACAATTTTTAACTCAAATCCAGTTTCACTTCTACCCCACCCCTCTTGTATAATTTTGAAGCAAATCCCAGACATCATTTCATTTCCTTAGTAAATATTTCAATGTATTTCTCTAAGATAAAAACTCTTAAAGAAAACCATAACCTGAATACCATTGTCACACCAAGAAAATTAACAATAATTCCTTAATATCATCAAATATCCACATTTCCAATTGCCTCATAAATGTAATAAAATTATTAGTAGTTTATTTGGATCAGGACCCAAATAAGGTAGATTCACTGAAATTGATTGACATGCCTCTTAAATCGCTTTTAATCTGTAGGTTTCTTTTTTCACCTTACGGAAAATGATGAAAGTTTACTAGATTCTTATACGCTATTCAAACAAGGGTGGAAAGTGTCTAAAATACTTTAGTCAACACTGCAAGCTACCAATTTCATCAATAACAGGCCATTTTTAACACCCACTATGTTAATTATTAATAAGCCACTCAATACGCAAATGAAAAGCCATTTCTAACATTCATCATGCTAATTAGTGAAGTCTAGTGTTTCTCAAAGATAGTTGAAGCCCTTGAGGTAATTGCCTATTTGGCTTTTGATCAGATGCTGGCTGACTCTTCTGGAAGTGTGTATTCCAGCTTAGGCCAACTGATGGCCCCTGGAGTTTAACTTAAAGACACATATATTTAAATCGCCCTGTGTCTTAGAGTGAGTTCCTTAAAAACAGTCTCCAAGGGACTTCCCTGGTGGTCTAGTGGTAAAGAATCTGCCTCCCAATGTGGGGGACACAGGTTCAATCCCTGGTCGGAGAGCTATGATCCCACATGCTGCAGGGCAACTAAGCCCGTGCGCCACAACTACTGACCCTGCGCTCTAGAACCCACAAGCCACAACTACTGAGCCCGTATGCCACAACTACTGAAGCCCGCGTGCCTAGAGCCCGTGCTCTGCAACAAGAGAAGCCACCACAATGAGAAGACCACGCACCACAGCGAAGAGTAGCCCCGCTCACCGCAACTAGAGAAAGCCCGCGTGCAGTGACGAAGACCCAACGCAGCCAAAAATAAATAAATAAATAAATATTTTAAAAAATTAAAATAAATAAATTAATTAATTTAAAAAACGTTGATAAAAATTTTAAAATGTGTATGAAAACAAAAAAGACCTACAACAATCCAAGTAATTTTGAAAAGAACAATGTTGCAAGACTTATACTATGTGATTTTCTTTTTATAGACTTTTTTAAAAAAATAGATCTTATTTTATTTATTTATTTTTGGCTGCGTTGGGTCTTTGTCGCTGCACGCGGGCTTTCTCTAGTTGTGGCTAGCAGGCGCTACTCTTTGTTGTGGTGCGCGGGCTTCTCATTGCGGTGGTTTCTCTTGTTGCGGAGCACGGGTTCTAGGCGTGCAGGCTTCAGGAGTTGTGGCACGTGGGCTTCAGTAGTGTGGCTTGCGGGCTCTAGCGCAGGCTCAGTAGTTGTGACGCACGGGCTTAGTTGCTCCGCGGCATGTAGGATATTCACGGACCAGGGCTCGGACCCATGTCCCCTGCATTGTCAGGCGGATTCTTAACCACTGCGCCACCAGGGAAGCCCACTATGTGATTTTTTTTTTAATATTTATTTATTTAGGCTGCAACGGGTCTTAGTTGCGGCATGCATGTGGGATCTAGTTCCCAGACCAGGGATCGAACCCAGGCCCCCTGCATTGGGAGTGCAGAGTCTTACCCACTGGTCCACCAGGGAAGTCCCCAAAATTAGTTTATTTATTTATTTTTTGGTCACATCTCGCAGCTTGTGGGATCTCAGTTCCCCGACTGGGGATTGAGCCCAGGCCACAATAGTGAAAGCCTAGAATTCTAACCCCTAGGCCATCAGGGAACTTCTCCACTATGAGATTTTTGACTTACTATAAAACTACAGAAATCAGGAGTGTCATATTGGCATAAAAGTAAACAAAAAGACCAAGGAGTCAGAAGACTAGTGAGGCCAGAAATAAACATACACATATATGGTCAATTAATTTTTGACAAAATAGCCAAGGTAATTCAATGGGAGAAAAGACAATCTTTTCAACAAGTCGTGCTGAAATAGCTAGAAGTCCATATGGTAAGAAGTGAACCGCAACCCTTACATCACACCATACAAAAAATTAACTAAAAATAGATCATAGACCCAAGCATATGTGCTAAAACTATAAAACAGCTAGAAGGAAACATTTTTAAAATTGTGACCCTAGGTAGACAAAAATTTCTTTCTTTCTTTTTTCTTTTTCTTTTTGGCCATGATGAGAGGCTTGCAGCATCTTAGTTCCCGCACCAGGGATTGGGCCTGGACCTTGGCAGTGAAAGTGCCGAGTCCTAACGACTGGACCACTAGGGTATTTCCAAAGATTTCTTAAATAAGACACAAAGGCACACACCATAACAGAAAAAAAAAAAAAAAACCTGATATGGTGGAATTCATCAATTAAACACTTCTGCTCTGAGAAAGGCACAGTTTAAAAAATGAAAAAAAAATTAGTCTTTTCTTTTTAGTCTGTGTTTACATACAGGAGAACACATATTACAAATTCACAATACATATATTTGGCAAAGAACTATATCCAGAAATTATAAAGAACTCATAACTCAATAATAAGAAAACAAACAATCTAATTAAAACGGGGGGCTTCCCTGGTGACGCAGTGGTTAAGAATCCACCTGCCACTGCGGGGGACATGGGTTCGATCCCTGGTCCAGGAAGATCCCACATGCTGCGGAGCAACTAAACCCGCGTGACACAACTACTGAGCCCTCATGCCACAACTACTGAAGCCCACGCACCTAGAGCCCATGCTTCGCAACAAGAGAAGCCACCGCAATGAGAAGCCCGTGCACCACAACAAAGAGTAGCCCCCGCTCGCCGCAACTAAAGAAAGCCCGCGCTCAGCAACAAAGACCCAGTGCAGCCCCAAATAAATAAATAAATAAATAAATAGGGAATGTGTGTATATATATATGTGTGTATATATATATATATGTGTGTGTATATATATATATAAAAAACTGAATCACTTTGCTGTACGGCAGTGATTAACACAACACTGTAAATCAACTATACTTCAATAAAAAAATTTTTTAAAAATTTTAAATAAAAAATATTGTCTTTCTATAAATGAAAAAGAAAGTATCTCAGAGAGTCATTTTAAGGATTGAACAAATGGTTAGCACAGTAACTAACACATAGTAGGGACACAGGAAATGTTAGCTAAATAGGTATATAAATATATATATTCCAATTTTCCCCAAAATGTACAATGTAGATAAATTATTATAGAAAAATGACTAGAAAGAAACACACTAATATATTGAGTGATTATTTCAGAGTGGTAAAATTGTGGGTGATTTTAAAATTCTTATTCAAAACCGTACAATAAGTGTGCATATATTTTCCTACTTTTTTTTTAAAGCATATATTTTCTAATCACAGTGGAGATTATAAAAAAGGTAAAAGCTTTGGGCTAATGTAGGTAGGTCCAAGGAAACTCACTGAAGTGTAGTTTGTATGTAGGAGATGATTGTGACACCAGTAGACATCCAGCGGGTTCAAGTGACTTTAGTTGTGTTACTCCTTGCAGTGGAGCCCTGGGAAGCCAGCAAAATGAATGAAGCAGTATATATATATATATCTCCGTTACAAAAACAAAGTCTCAGTGTAGGAAAATGCAGCTGATTTTTGTGTGTTGACTACGTGTCCTGCTACTTTCCTGAATTCATTCATTCAAGTTTTAGCAATGGGGGGGGGAGAATCTTTAGAGAATTCTACATATAAGATCATATCATACATATATGATATAATGTATATATATATATTTCTTGAAATGACAAAAAATTTTAAGTACAATATAAACTTCAGTTTTTTCTTGAACAATTTATGAATAAGTTGCCATCATGTTGCCTCTTTACCTCCAAATGGTTTGTATTTTGTATAAATAAGAACATTCTCCACTATATACACGGTAAGACAGAGGTGAAAGCCAGGAAATTAACACTGATGAATCATTACCATCTAAACGGCAGAATCCAACCCCCTTTGTGATTGTGCCAATAGTGCCTTACTTTCCACTGTATGTTTTGAAATTCGAACCGTATAGTATGTTATCTTTACAAACATATTTTAATGTTCAATAACTACATGAAAACACACATAAAATAAAAATTAATTCATTTAACAATGAGCCCTGGAGTCCCAAGGGATGCCAGATTTTCTCAGGTCTCCGCAGGGGACCCCTCATTCCACAGCCCCCCAGAAACATATTCAGAAAGGCCGGCATGGGGAAAGGTAGCTATAGGCGGTTTGCAAAGTGCAGAAAAAGCTCAGGTCCTGAAAGGGCTCGAACTGGCGCCCAGGCTTGGTGGTCCCACAGGATTTTCCACCTCTCTTTAAGGTGAAACCAAGGAAAACAGGCCCCTGCTCCTGCACCGATTGCCAAGATTGCAATGTTGGCAGCGGCCAGGAGGGGGCAACATGTCACTGGTTTCACAAGGTTCCAGGCCGAGAAACATCCGGCAGGGGCGCGGCTCCGGACTTTCCAACACGTGGTGCGCTGCTGGCACGCGCCCTCCAACCCCCTCTCCGTCCGCTGCTGAGAACCACAGCCGATGCGAGTGCCTTGTGGGTGCGGGATTCGGGGGCGCTCCCGTGGTCTGGGCTCCTCTCCCACGAGTGGCCTTTTAGGGACAACCCAACCACCCCCCTGAAACCAGAAAATCCCCACCTGGTACTCAGGGCTGACTGGGCTTCTGTATGTACCCCGCTCCCCGTTCCCCCTCCAGAATCCCTCGGGTAGGGCGGGGGTCGCAGGGCAGTTGAGTGAGCCGAGGAGGAAGAAGTGTGAGAACGGCGCTTTAGACAGCAGCGGGGTCACAGGAGCACGGCCCTTCGCGTCCCGTGTCGCTGCAGTACGCGTCTGCCTCGGGGCGCGAACTGGCGGGGCCGGTCCCAACTCGGGGACAGATAAGAGGGCGGCGACGCCCAGATTGGCTTCCAAGCCCCTCCCTGCGCCACCTGTCTGCAGGCGCCGGGAGGCCAGGGAAGCGGGGGAGAGGCATGAAGCCTCGGGCATCGGCGCGGGGAGCCGGAGATTCACGCATCTTCTCCACGAGGCTGGGGTCTCCAAGGGACCTGTTTGCAGACGTACCGATTGGGGGGTCCCTTACACCCAGGGAGCAGGCGCCAAGGGATGGCTTGGGCCCCTGCAACTTCCCTAAAGTCGCCCCCCACCTCATTACCACCTGGCTGCTTCGCAAAGTGCTGCAAGGGGGCAAGCCAAAGCCCCACCTCCGCCAGATCGTGACCCTCCTCAGGCCTCCAGGGACACAAAGTGCCCTCGGAGATCCAGGCCAGGACCCGCCCCAGCCACGCAATCGCTGTGTGACCCTTAGTGTCTTCACCTCCCGGAGCCTGCTATCCTCGTCTATGTGAAGGAGACACAGACACACAGGAGGCGCACAGACGAGAAGCTAAGACTTTATTTGCCACCCAAGACCCCTGCACCCCGTCCGCACCCGCCCTCCTGGGAAGGCTCAGAAGATCTCCACCAACTCCAGCTGCACGTCCCCGCCAATCTCCAACAAGCGCGCGCGCTCTGGTGGGAGCCGGTAGACAAAGTGGTGGTATTCCGAGTCCGCGACCACAACCTGCAGGGGCGAGGAGACAGGGTTTAGGGTTCCCGAGGCGACTGCGGGGTCATTCCCGACTCGTACCCACGCTGCGTGACCTCGTCACCCACGCAACCCCGCGTTAAGGAAAAGGGCTACTCTTGATTCTAAGCCCTTGCCGTGAGGATTCAATGAGTTCATTGTTGGCACGGGAGTGCTTTTTAAGCTTTGGCGGTGGATGTGGTCTCCGCGGGGCCCGCGTCCACCGCCTCACTGTGACGCACAGATTGAAAGTGGAGAACGGCCTGGGTGGCGGAGGGTCTACAGCGACCACTCCCTGCTGGGACTTATTTTGGGTCCTGTCTCCCAACCCATCCATTCCCCTGCCCCAGAGCCGCTACGTCAGACGCCAGTGGACAGGGAATAGGGTCCGGAATGTCCACGCCTCCCCGCTAGACACCCACCCTTTGGGCTCTTGCTCTCGCGTCCTTGCCACCGCCATACGCCTGCCCTCTAGTGCGCTTGCGCCACGGGAGGTGAGGGACTGGGGACGCCCTGCCCAGCCTTGGCCGCGCCTTTGCTCCCCACCTCCGCCAAGGGCTTTCCTGGCCTTGCCAAGGGAAGAGACCTGGGTGTTGGCGGCCACCCCTGTGGCAGAGACGCACCTTGAAGCCTCTTTTGCTGGCGACGAGGAGCAGGTGGAATTTCTGCCCACGCTGGAAGGGAATGCCTAAGCCACGCTCCTCTGGGCCCCACTCGCCACACTTCAGGGTGTTGAAGACCACCGTGGATTCATCCAGCCGGGGGTTGAAATGCAGGACGGTCTCACTCCCCGGGTCGTCACTGCACAGCAGGTTTATGTAGAACCTGGTAGGTGGCGGATGGGAGGGGGCATCGGAGAGAGGACTTACCGATTGCCAGAGCACATCCAAGTTTACAGGGACCTGAGAGCCACACGCCAGTGAAGGAGGGGTGGTGGACTGGGGGCCAAGGAGCCCAGATCCCAGGACATCCAGAAACCAACTGGGGACCTGGACACACAGCCACCTAGGCGAGGGGCACTGGACTACGGCCTGGGTCCCCCTCATTTCCAGAGTCTGGGAGTTGCCAAGGAGTCCTGGTCCTGAAGACCAGGGTGCTCCTGGTTCCCAAGTGTTCTCCTGTTCCCAACCAGAGTGCTCCTGATCCCCCAATGCCCAGAGGGCTGGGGACAACACCAGGGACCCCAGTATTCCCAGGCATCGTAGATTCCCAGAAATCCTGACGCTCCCGACCCAGGAAGTCATAGGTTTGATTGCTGAGGCCTCCCAGGTGCCCAGGGCACCTCTGACTCACAGGCTGTTTTTCCACAGTTGCTTCAGACTCAGACTGGAAGTCATAGGATTATAAGTAAGAAACTTGGATTGCCCTGGATCCCCCAGATTCTTAGAAGGATGCAGGGACCCCAGGTACACTGTCCTGGGACAAATGAGTGAAGACATCAGATTCCAGAAGGTGGGAAATAGCCTGGGGATTCCAAGACGCTGGTGGGAAAAGTTGGCCTGGGGCTTCGTTCTCTGGGCTGTAAGAAGTCGGGTCAGCTGAGCCTGGAGACCTCCCACCCCTTACCGCTGAGGCTTGGGGGTCTCACCTGTCAGCCCCTCTGGGGACAATACCAAGAACAAGCATCACGGTGCCGACTTCGAAGCCATCGGGCAGCGAGGTCTTGTAGGGCACATTCTGCAGCAGCAGGAGTGTGGGGGCCAAAGTGGATCAGGGAGGCAGAGGAGAGAGACAGATGGGTCAGCGCCGGGGAGAACATGACCAGGACCCAGACCAGCAGAATCAGAGAGCAGAAAGGGCACAGAGGCAAAGGAAAGAGAGCCAGGCGTAGGGAAAGCGTTGGAGAGCAGAACACAAAGAATCAACAGGAAGATATTCAGAGAGGTAGAAAGTAAGGGGGAAACACCAAGGGGGAGATGGGAGCATGGGATGGATTGGGTCAACCCAGAAACAACGGCCCAGAACGTCATAGCACGCCCGAACACCCACTTTCTCCTTGAAACAGGAGACCTCAGCCAAGCCCCAGCCCCTACCCGATTCTGGTGCAGCCTTCGGTCCAAAACCTCCCCACCTCCACACCCCCGAAGCACTCACATATCTCCCTGACATGGTTGGAACAGCGGACAGGCAGTGGTGGTGGTGGGTATGGCTGCTGGGACCTTAAGTAAAAGCAGGGCGTGGCTGGCCCTGGTGACTCACCATCACCCCTTTCCACACCCACCACCCACACCTGGCACAGACCCTGGCCCTGGGGCCATGCTGGCCAGCACCCTCGTTCTAGGGCCTCTGACACCCCTGCAATCCCTGAGGATTCCCAGGTGTACGGTCCCTCTCCTCTGAGCTAATAATGATAGGAACAGTTAACAATAACAATAATAATAACATTATAGGGACTTCCCTGGCAGTGCAGTGGTTAAGAATCCACCTGCCAGGGGAGAGGACACAGGTTCGATCCCTGGTCCAGGAAGATCCCGCATGCCTCAGAGCAACTAAGCTCGTGCACCACAACTACTGAGCCTGTGCTCTAGAGTCTGCAAGCCACAACTACTGAGCCTGCGTGCCACAGCTACTGAGCCCAAGTGCCACAACTATTGAAGCCCGCAGGCCTAGAGCCCGTGCTGTGCAACAAGAGAAGCCACTGCAATGAGAAACCCTGCTCGCCACAGCTAGAGAAAGCCTGTGTGCAGCAACGAAGACCCAACGCAGCCAAAAATAAATAAATAAATTTATTAAAAAAAAAACACATCAGAAAAGGCTCATTGAGCCACCATCCCTCCAGCCTTACCTTCCTGGTGCCTGGCGGAGAGAAAACACTCTCATGCCCATTTCATCATGGAAAACTCGAGTCCTGAGAGGCTAAGCTGTGGACTGCAACTCTGGACCCTCTCTCCCAGGTTGGGACCTGCTGACTAGGGCTAAGGATGTGTCTGCACTGAAATTCCAGTTTATGCTTCTGTAATATAATAATAACCATGGCAACAACAACAATAATAGAAAAGGGAGCGCAGAGGGGCAGGATATTTTGCCTGGCTGTCTCCTTGGTGCCTAGTGCAGTGCCTGGCACACATAAGTGCTCTGTTAATATGGGTGAAAGAAGGAATAAAAGATAACACAGCTGCCATTAACGAAGCCTCCG
Organism: Balaenoptera acutorostrata; assembly: GCF_949987535.1. Lineage (NCBI taxonomy): Eukaryota > Metazoa > Chordata > Mammalia > Artiodactyla > Balaenopteridae > Balaenoptera > Balaenoptera acutorostrata. Next base: position 52,821,785 of record NC_080082.1, read on the forward strand.
GCCTTTTTAGCATGTGCGAGAGACCACTGATCTCAGACAGGCCACTGAGGGAGGGCCATTGATCCGCCTTATTTGACAGATAAGGAAACTGAGGCTCAGAAATGAGAAGCAGTTTGCCCAAAAAACACAGCTGTGCAGAACCACGGGGACTGTGTCTCTGGCTTTCTTGATCTGTGGAAGTTTCTCTCTGGTTTATTCTGTCTCCAGGATGCCCTAGTCTCTCTGACTCTCTGTCTCTCTGGCTGTCCTGTGTCTCTGTCCCCCCGCCCCCCGATGTGTTCCTGTTTCTCTCCTTCGAGTCTCTCTCCCTCCTCCTCCCAGAACCCTTTCTCTCTCCCATCCGATGTTCAGGACAAGGGGGCGGGGAAGGAGGGGTGTCCTAGGACCCTCCCCCCAGCCAGACCAAGGAAGAGAAAAAAGTGGGACCCTCCACCCAGGCCCATTTCCACTCCCCACAGCCCAAAACTCCAGAAGAGGAATCCAGGTATGAAGGGTGGGGTCAGAGGGAGAATGCTGAAAGAGGGTTCTGGAAGACAGGGAACGGGCAGGTGGGGGAGCTGGGCAGAAGCCCCTCCTAGCAGCCCCCTCTCCGTTTCCACCGCCCTACTCCCCGCACCCCACCCCCATTGGCGCCCCACCCGGCAGAGGGAGAAGAGGCCTGGGGCAGAGCCAGGAACGGAAAGTCTGGGTGGAGACAAGCAGACTCAGAACCTGAGCCACAGCCTCGCGGGCGGCCCAGCCTCCCTCCAGGCCCCTGACCATGCAGCTAGGGCAGTTGGAGGAGCCAGGGCCTCGGACAGGGAGGCTGGGCAGCTGCATTTAGGCCTTTCGTTGGGGGCTGCAGTCACCCCCACTTGGCAGAGGAGAAAGCAGGCTTAGAGAGGGCCAGCCTCTCACCAAGCCCTCACAGCAAGGACGGGCCAGGGCCTGGGCTGGAGCTGCTCTGTGTGCCAAGGGCACCTCATCGGAACTTTCAATAGAGAGGACAGTGGGGTCTGAGGTGGTACCACCAACATCTACTCGGTGGAGAGTTTCCCAGGATGATGGGACTCCATTACTCCGATCACTAAGGGTGACCCTTTTCTATACCTCATTCTGTATATTGCTGTGTATCCCACTAGCTCATCTTTTCCCTGATTTCCTCATTGTGGTGGGATATTTCTCCACATGCTTCCGCCCTGCAAGTCCTGACTTGACCTGGATGTTTGGCCAAATGTTTGCATTCAGTCTGTTGCCAGTTTGATTGCTAGTTCTTTTCTCAGAAGTCACATATGGGCATCCTGGCTGGATTCTTATTCATTTGTGTTGATTATCTTCGATCAGTTCTGGAATAATATGCTTAGGAGCATTTTTGTTTCACCTCTAAATAAGTGGTGGATGTCCTTATTTCCCAATACTCTTTTTGTTTTCTCGAGCTGTAGGTCACACTCGTAAATCATCCAGGTTTTAGCAGAACACTTCCATGAGCCTTGACAATACACAGACCTGCGCAACCACCACCCCAATCAAGTTTTAGCCCCTGAAACAGCCAGTCCCCCTCCGCCTGCCCCAGGAAACACTCTCACTCCTCAGCATTTAAGAGCCACCAAGTTCATTTGCCATGAAAACAAAGAGAGAGCTGCCCAGCGGGCGGAGTTTGCTGGCTTTCCCCTCCTTCAGAAGTAACTGGGGCGAAGAGTACTAAGTGTACCACGGTGTTTGTAGGAATTGAAAATCCCAGGCTCTGTCCATGTCAGCTTCTTGGAGACTTTGGGTTGGTTTTCATATACAGTGAAGATAATTCAGGGGCTGGATTGGTTTTGTAAATTCGTTTACCAATGAGGAAAATGACATGTTTTAAAAATCTGACCTTTTTTTTTGGCCCTGCTGTGCTTGACTTGTGGGATCTGTTTCCCCTGATGAGGAACTGAACCCGGGCCCTCGGCAATGAAAGCACCGAGTCCTGACCACCGGACCACCAGGGAATTCCCCCAAATGTGACTTTTTCTGAAGCTAGGAAGTCCACTGGAAACCTTACAGTTTTATTTATAAATATAGTAAATTGTATCAACCCAATCACTTGCTAAGGAGAAGCAGTTGCTGTCCTATCTGGTTCCATTGATAAACTGAGTTCATTAAACCCCTTTAAACATTGTAATCAGAAAGTGGGATTTTGACATGTTGAGTTTGAAGTATTTCCACTGTCTCTCCAAGTCCTAAGTAACCTTGTACATTTCCATCTTGCGCTGTGAGAACACTGATTTGCTGTTTCTCCTCCTCTTCTGCCTTCCTTTCCTCCTTCCGCTGAGCACCTGGGTGCTCCAGCTGTTATGCTGGTGAGTAAGTGCTGCCTCTGGGGGGTGGGGGGCCCGCAGGGTGGGGCGAGGGGGCTGAGGGGGCGCCCCTCCCCCAGGGCTGGGTCAGCTGGGGTGTCCGAGGGAGCCGGGGAGGAGGGCGCTCAGCAGAGGCTGGCCCTCAGGAGGGGGGCGAGGAGGGCGGCGGGACAGAGGGGAGTGCAGCCCCGACGTGGGAGGAGGTGTCTGGGCAGGGGTGAGGGTCCCTGAGAGGTGCTGGAGCCCAGCGGGGGCGGGGGGCTTCCCCGGGGGCAGGAAATGCCATGTGGGTGTCAGCGATGGAAGGAAGTCCAGAGCTGCTCTCTCCCTGTCAGAGGAGGGACGTATAGATGTGCACCAAAGAAATGGGCCGTGAACCCTGTGACATCGGACTGGAAATGGAGGTGTCCGTGTGAGCTAATAATTACATGATTAAATTTATGTTAATATTTTTAGGTGTGATTTGTACTGTGGTTATATAGGAGAATTATGCTTCAAAAATGCACACTGAAGGGACTTCCCTGGTGGTCCAGTTTAAGACGCCACGCTCCCAATGCAGGGGGCCTGGGTTTGATACCTGGTCAGGGAACTAGATCCCCCCTGCTGCAACGAAGACCTGGTGCAGCCAAAAAAATTTAAAAACAACTGCACACTGAAGTATTTAGGGGTGAAGTGTCATGATGTCTGCAACTTGCCTTCCAATGGCTCCCAGAGAGAAATGGCAGATGTGGGAAATAGGACGCACCTGGGAGCCTAGATGACGTCTCTGCAGGTGTTCGTTGTCCTCTTCTTTTAACTTTTCTGTAAGTGTGAACATTTTCAAAATGGTGGGGGAATAAATCAAACTTGGGGTTCTGATGTTACAGAATCCGGGCTACCGTGGTTCCCAAAAAGAGCATCCTCTCCAACATCCCTACCCCCCAGATGAGGCCTTGGAAAGCAGTGAAGACAAGAAGAACCTCCCTGGAGGCAGAACCAGAACCACTCTTTGATCTTCATGTCCAGTGGGCTTGACCTTTGCTATGGACCAGTGTCTGCTGCACGTTGCCCTGTTTCCCGTTTCCTGAATAAGAATGCCTTCACCTTAGTTTATTGGGTGTCTAGGGCCAGCCTTGGCTGGGCGTGACAAAGAGGACTGTGTGTGTCTTCCACCAAAATCCTGGCCTCTGGGCTGGACACAGTAACCAGATGGGCGCTTAGGGTTGTCTCCATTGGAAGAGGAGGTAAGTGGTCTGGGGAGGGAAAGAAGAGGACAGATGAATGTTGTTGTAGACAAAGGGGTGGCCTGTAACAGGGAGCACCAGCTGACCACCCAATACCCACTGTCACTTTCTTTCTTAATCAGACTCCTGACTCAGTCCAGGACGGCCATGTGGCTGTTGCATTTCCCCGGGTTCCAGTTACTTTTGTTGTGAAGCCGATTACCCCAACGCTTTGCGGCTTAAAACAGCCATTGTGTGTGTGTGGGCTCATGGCTTCTGTAGGTCAAGGGTTCGGACAGGGCACAGAGGGAATGGCTTGTCTTAAGGTTCCATGGTATCTGGGCAACCTCTGTTACTACGGGGCTGGGATCATCTGGGTGACCTGCACACAGCCTTCCTAGGAAGCCTGTGCATCTTCAGCGTAGCCAGACCTCCTTCACGGCAGCTCAGGGCTCCAAAAGCCAGTGCCCTTTCAGCTCACCAGATGAAAGCTGCCTCCTCTTTTCTAACCTGCTCTGGGAAGTCATGCCAAATCTCTTCAGGCTACATTCTATTTGTTACGAGTGAACAACTGAGGTTGGCCTGCATTTAAGCCTCCACCTCATGGTAGCAGAAGTGCCAAAGAATTGGTGGAGGTATTTTTGGTATTAATTTCATACTTTTGTTATTTTTTTATGATTTAATTTAATTTTTATTTTTTTGGCTGTGTTGGGTCTTCGTTGCGGTGCGCAGGCTTCTCATTGCACTGCGGTGGCTTCTCTTGTTGTGGAGCACGGGCTCTAGGTGCGCGGGCTTCAGTAGTTGCAGCACGCAGGCTCAGTAGTTGTAGCTCGCGGGTTTAGTTGCCCCACGGCATGTGGGGTCTTCCCGGACCAGGGATCGAACCTGTGTCTCCTGCACTGGCAGGCGGATTCTTAACCACTGCGCCACCAGGGAAGTCCCTTGTTATTTTATTTTATTTTTTCAAGAAATATTAGCTATTTTTATTGTTGCTCTTGAAGATTCTCAGAAGACAAACATGACCCCATTCCCAATTTATTTTTAAGAATTTATTTCCAGACAACACATGGATTTAGCAGGGAAAGAAATGAATGCTATTAGAGTTATTTCCTATATTTTAATTTTTTTCCACTGCCCACAGGTGTGCCTCAAGTTTTAAAAGCAGAATGAAGAGCAGAAGCCACACAAGGACCCCCCATATGGGTTTCTCGTTGTCTTAGTTCAGGCTGCTATACCAAAAATACCATAGACTGGATGGCTTAAACAGCAAACATTTTGTACAGTTCTGGAGGCTGGCAAGTCTAAGATCAAAGTGCCTACAGACTCGGTGTCTAGTAAGGGCCTGTTTCCTAGTTCATAGGTGGCCATCCTCTCACTTTGTCCTCACAGGGCAGAAAGGGTAAGGGAGCTCTTTGGGGTCTCTTTTATAACAGCATTAATCCCATTCATGAGGGCTCCACGCTCATGACCTAATCACCTCCCAAAGGCCTCACCTCCTAATATCATCACATTGGGGGTTAGATAGCATATAGATGGGTCTTGTTTTTGTATCCATTCAGCAAGCCTGTGTCTTTTCGTTGGAGCATTTAATCCATTCACGTTTAGGGTGATTATTGATATGTATGTTCCTATGACCATTTTCTTAATTGTTTTGGGTTTGTTTTTGTAGGTCCTTTTCTTCTCTTGTGTTTCCCACTTAGAGAAGTTCCTTTAGCATTTGTTGTAGAGCTGGTTTGGTGGTGCTGAATTCTCTTAGCTTTTGCTTGTCTGTAAAGCTTTTGATTTCTCCATCAAATCTAAATGAGATCCTTGCTGGGTAGAGTAATCTTGGTTGTAGTTTCTTCCCTTTCATCACTTTAAGTATATCATGCCACTCCCTTCTGGCTTGTAGAGTTTCTGCTGAGAAATCAGCTGTTAACCTTATGGGAGTTCCCTTGTATGTTATTTGTCATTTTTCCCTTGCTGCTTTCAATAATTTTTCTTTGTCTCTAATTTTTGCCCATTTGATTACTATGTGTCTCGGTGTGTTTCTCCTTGGATTTATCCTGTATGGGACTTGCTGCGCTTCCTGGACTTGGGTGGCTATTTCCCTTCCCATGTTAGGGAAGTTTTCGACTATAATCTCTTCAAATATTTTCTCGGGTCCTTTCTCTCTCTCTTCTCCTTCTGGGACCCCTATAATGCGAATGTTGTTGTGTTTAATGTTGTCCCAGAGGTCTCTTAGGGTGTCTTCATTTCTTTTCATTCTTTTTTCTTTATTCTGTTCCACAGCCGTGAATTCCACCATTCTGTCTTCCAGGTCACTTACTCGTTCTTCTGCCTCAGTTATTCTTCTATTGATTCCTTCTAGTGTTGTTTTCATTTCAGTTATTATATTGTTCATCTCTGTTTGTTTGTTCTTTAATTCTTCTAGGTCTTTGTTAAACATTTCTTGCATCTTCTCCATCTTTGCCTCCATTCTTATTCCGAGGTCCTGGATCATCTTCACTATCATTATTCTGAATTCTTTTTCTGGAAGGTTGCCTATCTCCACTTCATTTAGTCGTTTTTCTGGGGTTTTATCTTGTTCCTTCATCTGGTATATAGCCCTCTGCCTTTTCATCTTGTCTATCTTTCTGTGAATGTCCCCTTGTTATTTTTTAATCAAAGTTATTCATGCACATAGTCTACAGATTCAAATAGTGGGTAAACAACATCTTTCCTCCCACCCATCTGTCCACTTCTCCAGCCCAACATAGCTCTTTTAAAAAGAATGATTATTATTATTTTGGCCTCCTCGTGCATGCGGGATCTTAGTTCCCCAACCAGGGATCCAACCCGTGCCCCCTGCAGCGGAAGTGCAGAGTCTTAACCACTGGACCAGCAGGGAAGTCCCCTGGTCGGTGTATTTTAAAACCACTACATCCACTTCCCTTTGTAACCACAGGTAGCTAAATGCATGTAAGTGGATATTCTGTGTGGGGCTTCTGGAAAATTCTTTGCAGGAAACTGACCCAGCAGCAGAAGAGCCATTTGACCCTCCACCTTCCTCGTCCTTCCTGTCTGAAACATACCATGATCAGAAATTTTGGTCAGGAAGTAAAACCTGTACCTGCAGACAGAATAATGTTCGTCGTGACCCAGACGTTGTACTGAGTCCTTTTTCTCTCCAAGTTTAATATGGCCCAAAATATACATGCATAACATTTAAAGACACAGTTTTACAAAGCTTGGGGTGAAAGAACAGTAGTTTTCTCCCCACCCATCTCCTCATTTCCCCTTCAGGAGAGGCAAAGCAATTTTAGCTGGATCTTTCCCTCCATAGCTGTAAATAATCTACTTATTGCTACTTCTGGATCTTTCTGTTGGGGCATTATGTATTGAGACTCCCACTTAACAGGAAGAGGATGTAGCTTTCTTTCATTTCCTCACCTCCTCCCTCTCACTGTGTACGTGTGCCCCCTTACTATTTACCAAGAGACCTACAAAGTCCTTTTGGTTGGATCCGTGGTCAGTGTTTACATTCCTGTGACTCTGTTGGCACCATTCACCAGCCAGCCATGTGGTGTATCCGTGAAGGGTTCTCCGTTTTGCATATCTTTATGTTTTTCCTGGAGTTAATGATCATCCTATTTTGTATTTGTTTCCTTTTCTCTTATGAAAACGTACTCATATGTACTTCTTATGAACTGGAATCCTGAGTTCTCTGTCCCTTGACAAAATCTCTCAATACATTCAGATGCACCCAACTTTCTAGTCGTTTCACTTTCGTGGAGATTTTGCCCCTAGCTGTCCTTTACGCCAGCCCTCCCTTTCCTTCCCAACGGAAAGGTGGTTGAAGCCCCCAGGTAGTTGTCTCTGTGGACAGCTGTCACCTCTCAGCCTCCCATTTTTTTTTATTTTTTAATTCAAGACCCATTTATTCTCTAGTTCAGCCCACATGGAGACACCCTCCTTGAAAAGGCGTTAGATCCTTCCATTCACTTTAAGACCTCGTGCTGAAAACACGTGTTCCAAGGTTTCAACTATGAGATCCACATTCTTAAAGCACTAATTCTTAAACCTCATCTAGATCTCTCCCCTTGGATGGGGGCAGATGACCCAAACACAGCGAAGAACAGCTCAGGACTGTGGGCTCTGCTCGCCCAGAAGACCTTGTAGCTTCCCTGACCACCCGGCTGCAGCCAGGATTAGGGCCCTGAGACGAGGGGCGTCTGGTGGGTTACCGCCACCGCAGATGGGACACGCTTCCTTCGGGCGCCTTCCTGCCACCACCGGCCCCAACTCCTGTCCTCTTCACTAGGCTGGCTGTCACCTTTAGTTTCTCTGGAGTTTGGGGATTCCAGACGGTCTCTGCTCACACTTCTTCTGTATCCCGCCTGCTGCCTCAGCACTGCTGAGCCACACCAAGGGGGAAAAGCACACAGAACTGCTTTTCAACACACCAACGTTCCACACAAAAGTTATTTTATAAGCCTGTAGGTTCTTTTTTATCGGAGGACATTCCCAAGGCCGTGACTTGCCCCGGCTCCCCACTGCCCTTGCCAGCCCACTGGAGGGCCGTGGCCGAGGTGCTGAGTCGGCACAACCCCGCCCCCCCCCCCCCCCGGCTCCACCCCGGAGCGCTCTCCTGGAGAACTGAGGGCGGTGCCCTGGCCTCAGCAGCAGCATCTGTCCCGAAGCCAGTCCTAGAGTGACAAGAGCCGCACCTGCAGGTCTCTTCCACTGACCAGCGCACAGGACCGAGCTGGGCCCACGGACCTTGGTCCGGACTGTGTCGGCTGGTCATTCTTGCCGAGGTTCACAGGCCAACAGCCGCTGTCCTCCCTTCCCTGCTCATCACCGCACCAGCGGCTCACTCCTGCCTGCTGCCGTCACACGCCTGGCAACCTCGTGTTCCGGGGCCAGCCGAGAACTGAGACCCCAGCAGGCCCCTTAGTTCCCAATAGGCAAACTCCGCATCAAACTACTGCTGTCTAGCCGTGTTCTCGAGGCTTCAGAGCCGGGAAAGTGCAGAGAGCATAGCAAGCCGCGGAGCCCCCAGGCCCGGACCCGCGATGCTCCGCGGAGGCGCCGGAACCTCGCTGCATGCCCCCCCCCCGAAAACAAGCGGCCTCTGCGCCCACCTGTCTCGCGGACCTGGGCGCACCTCCGGCCACCGCGGCCCAGGACGGAGGCGCGGGGCTCAGCCGGCCGGCGGCGGGCGCTGGGGCGGGCGGGGACCCGGGCTCCAGCCCCGAGGCAGCGTGGACCCGCCAGGCCCACCTCCGTTCCCGCTGCCCGGAAAGCCTGCCTCCCATTTTTCGTCCCACCTCCAGAAGCACCTGGTCCCATGGATTCCCGAGCTGTTGGTGGTTCTGAATTCAATGAGTTTCTTCTATAGTTTTCCGACTCCAGCCTAGAATTCAATGTCTGGGGTTTACTAAGAGGTCACCACATATCCAGTACCTAAATTTGTCTTCGCTCTCCTTTTCTTTGTCCCTGAGGGTTTACAACTTTTAAAAATCCTTTAAAACATAGTGGTTAAGGGCCAGAGGCCTGGGATCATTTTTTTGGCGCTGCATTCCCTGACTACGTGATCTGAAGACAGTTGCTTTTCTCGTTATGTCAGTAGAACAGGGGTGACAGCAGTCCCTACCCCATAGACTCAATTAGATGACAGTGAGAAACTAAAGGGTGAATGTTGCTCAAGTGCCTAGAGCTGTGTGACACACACCAGGATATGCCATTTGCATGGGAGTAGCTGCTGCTAGTGGGTTTAGGAAGGAAGCCACATTCAAGTGACACATTCTCCAAGCTTGATGTGTCAGCCACATACATTCAGATGACATTTTTGCCTGACCAAACTTGATCTAGTATTTTGTCTAGCTGAGTTCCTTTCCTATTTTTCTTGCCTGGCAGGGCTACAGATATTCAAATGACACAAAGGGTCCACACATCTTCTGTCTTGCCTGACTTTGTTTTTTGTTTTTTAATTACTTACTTAATTAATTATTTTCTTTATTTTGGGCTGTGTTGGGTCCTTATTGCTATGCGCGGGCTTTCTCAAGTAGCAGCGAGCGGGGGCTACTCTTCGTTGCGGTGCACGGGCTTCTCATTGCAGTGGCTTCTCTTGCTGTGGAGCACGGGCGCTAGGCACGTGGGCTTCAGTAGTTGTGGCTCAGGGGCTCTAGAGCACAGGCTCAGTAGTTGTGGCGCACGGGCTTAGTTGCTCCGCGGCATGTGGGATCTTCCCGGACCAGGGCTCGAACCTGTGTTCCCTGCATTGGTAGGCGGATTCTTAACCACTGCACCGCCAGGGAAGTCCCTGTATACACATTTAAATGTTTTCCGTGATCCTGGAGCCCTCATAAGGAAATAAACGCAAAGAAACAGCTAAACCTTCAAGCTAAGAACAATAAAAGCAATTGTGGAAAAGTACCTAATATGTGGGGAGGCTAAAGGAAGATAAGAATTGTTTTAACAAGGCCTGTTTTCATTGAACTCTCTAGGTCTCAGCTTGCTGATAAAAATGTTACTTTCCTTGGGTACAAGTAGGGTGTCTTTCACCTAGCAGTTTTTATCTCCTGTTTTCAGGAGAAAAGGGGAGATTAGAATGCCCTTCCTGTATACATGCTGCTTTTCAAGTGCTTTTAGCTCAAAATAATCCTCATGCCAAAGGGGCATATTCTGTTGGTGGTGGTGGTGTTTAATATTTATTTATTTAGGCTGTGCCAGGTCTTCACTGTGGCATGCGGGATCTTCGTTGCAGCATGCAAACTCTTAGTTGTGGCATGCGGGATCTGGTTCCCTGACCAGGGATCGAACCCAGGCCCCCTGCATTGGGAGAGTGGGGTCTTACCCACTGGACCGCCAAGGAAGTCCCAAAGGGTAATATTTTGGGTGGCATATTTGTCACCCTTCAACACACACACATATTTACATCCATCTTTCTTTCTCTTTTATGTGTATATAATACTCATCAGTCACAGAGGGCAAGTAGGACTCCACTCATACAAGGTACCCGGAACAGTCAAATTCGCAGAGACAGGAAGTAGCATGGTGGTGGCCAGGGGGTGGGGACAGGGGAACAAGGAGCCAGTGTTTAGCGGGGACAGGTTTCAGTTGGGGAAGGTGAAAAAGTTCTGGGGATGGATGGTGGTGAGGGTTGCACAACAATGTGAATGTACTTGAGGTCACTGAACTGTACATTTAACACAGGGTTATAATGGTAAATTCCGTGGTTTTCTATTTTAACACAATTTTTAAAAACTTTTAAAAATAATCCTCTCCAGAAAAACCCCAACTCATGCAATCGTTACTTCAAACGGATACTTCCAATTCCAGTCCGATGTCACAGGCTTCACGGCCCATTTCTTTGGTGCACATCTATACGTCCCTCCTCTGACAGGGAGAGAGCAGCTCTGGACTTCCTTCCATCGCTGACACCCACAGGGCATTTCCTGCCCCCGGGGAAGCCCCCCGCCCCCGCTGGGCTCCAGGACCTCTCAGGGACCCTCAACCCTGCCCAGACACCTCCTCCCACGTCGGGGCTGCACTCCCCTCTGTCCCGCCGCCCTCCTCGCCCCCCTCCTGAGGGCCAGCCTCTGCTGAGCGCCCTCCTCCCCCGCTCCCTCTGACACCCCAGCTTTCCCAGCCCTGGGGGAGGGGCGTCCCCTCAGCCCCCTCACCCCACCCTGTGGGCCCCCCACCCCCCAGAGGCAGCACTTACTCACCAGCATAACAGCTGGAGCACCCAAGTGCTCAGCGGAAGGAGGAAAGGAAGGCAGAAGAGGAGGACTGGAATTGGAAGTATCCGTTTGAAGTAATGATTGCATGAGTTGGGGTTTTTTTGGAGAGGATTATTTTTAAAAGTTTTTTTAAATTGTGTTAAAATAGAAAACCATGGAATTTACCATTATAACCCTGTGTTAAATGTACAGTTCAGTGACCTCAAGTACATTCACATTGTTGTGCAACCCTCACCACCATCCAACCCCAGAACTTTTTCACCTTCCCCAACTGAAACCTGTCCCACTAAACACTGGCTCCCTGTTCCCCTGTCCCCACCCCCTGGCCACCACCATGCTACTTCCTGTCTCTGCGAATTTGACTGTTCGGGTACCTTGTATGAGTGGAGTCCTACTTGCCCTCTGTGACTGATGAGTATTATATACACATAAAAGAGAAAGAAAGATGGATGTAATTATGTGTGTGTGTGTGTTGAAGGGTGACAAATATGCCACCCAAAATATTACCCTTTGGGACTTCCTTGGCGGTCCAGTGGGTAAGACCCCACTCTCCCAATGCAGGGGGCCTGGGTTCGATCCCTGGTCAGGGAACCAGATCCCGCATGCCACAACTAAGAGTTTGCATGCTGCAACGAAGATCCCGCATGCCACAGTGAAGACCTGGCACAGCCTAAATAAATAAATATTAAACACCACCACCACCAACAGAATATGCCCCTTTGGCATGAGGATTATTTTGAGCTAAAAGCACTTGAAAAGCAGCATGTATACAGGAAGGGCATTCTAATCTCCCCTTTTCTCCTGAAAACAGGAGATAAAAACTGCTAGGTGAAAGACACCCTACTTGTACCCAAGGAAAGTAACATTTTTATCAGCAAGCTGAGACCTAGAGAGTTCAATGAAAACAGGCCTTGTTAAAACAATTCTTATCTTCCTTTAGCCTCCCCACATATTAGGTACTTTTCCACAATTGCTTTTATTGTTCTTAGCTTGAAGGTTTAGCTGTTTCTTTGCGTTTATTTCCTTATGAGGGCTCCAGGATCACGGAAAACATTTAAATGTGTATACAGGGACTTCCCTGGCGGTGCAGTGGTTAAGAATCCGCCTACCAATGCAGGGAACACAGGTTCGAGCCCTGGTCCGGGAAGATCCCACATGCCGCGGAGCAACTAAGCCCGTGCGCCACAACTACTGAGCCTGTGCTCTAGAGCCCCTGAGCCACAACTACTGAAGCCCACGTGCCTAGCGCCCGTGCTCCACAGCAAGAGAAGCCACTGCAATGAGAAGCCCGTGCACCGCAACGAAGAGTAGCCCCCGCTCGCTGCTACTTGAGAAAGCCCGCGCATAGCAATAAGGACCCAACACAGCCCAAAATAAAGAAAATAATTAATTAAGTAAGTAATTAAAAAACAAAAAACAAAGTCAGGCAAGACAGAAGATGTGTGGACCCTTTGTGTCATTTGAATATCTGTAGCCCTGCCAGGCAAGAAAAATAGGAAAGGAACTCAGCTAGACAAAATACTAGATCAAGTTTGGTCAGGCAAAAATGTCATCTGAATGTATGTGGCTGACACATCAAGCTTGGAGAATGTGTCACTTGAATGTGGCTTCCTTCCTAAACCCACTAGCAGCAGCTACTCCCATGCAAATGGCATATCCTGGTGTGTGTCACACAGCTCTAGGCACTTGAGCAACATTCACCCTTTAGTTTCTCACTGTCATCTAATTGAGTCTATGGGGTAGGGACTGCTGTCACCCCTGTTCTACTGACATAACGAGAAAAGCAACTGTCTTCAGATCACGTAGTCAGGGAATGCAGCGCCAAAAAAATGATCCCAGGCCTCTGGCCCTTAACCACTATGTTTTAAAGGATTTTTAAAAGTTGTAAACCCTCAGGGACAAAGAAAAGGAGAGCGAAGACAAATTTAGGTACTGGATATGTGGTGACCTCTTAGTAAACCCCAGACATTGAATTCTAGGCTGGAGTCGGAAAACTATAGAAGAAACTCATTGAATTCAGAACCACCAACAGCTCGGGAATCCATGGGACCAGGTGCTTCTGGAGGTGGGACGAAAAATGGGAGGCAGGCTTTCCGGGCAGCGGGAACGGAGGTGGGCCTGGCGGGTCCACGCTGCCTCGGGGCTGGAGCCCGGGTCCCCGCCCGCCCCAGCGCCCGCCGCCGGCCGGCTGAGCCCCGCGCCTCCGTCCTGGGCCGCGGTGGCCGGAGGTGCGCCCAGGTCCGCGAGACAGGTGGGCGCAGAGGCCGCTTGTTTTCGGGGGGGGGGCATGCAGCGAGGTTCCGGCGCCTCCGCGGAGCATCGCGGGTCCGGGCCTGGGGGCTCCGCGGCTTGCTATGCTCTCTGCACTTTCCCGGCTCTGAAGCCTCGAGAACACGGCTAGACAGCAGTAGTTTGATGCGGAGTTTGCCTATTGGGAACTAAGGGGCCTGCTGGGGTCTCAGTTCTCGGCTGGCCCCGGAACACGAGGTTGCCAGGCGTGTGACGGCAGCAGGCAGGAGTGAGCCGCTGGTGCGGTGATGAGCAGGGAAGGGAGGACAGCGGCTGTTGGCCTGTGAACCTCGGCAAGAATGACCAGCCGACACAGTCCGGACCAAGGTCCGTGGGCCCAGCTCGGTCCTGTGCGCTGGTCAGTGGAAGAGACCTGCAGGTGCGGCTCTTGTCACTCTAGGACTGGCTTCGGGACAGATGCTGCTGCTGAGGCCAGGGCACCGCCCTCAGTTCTCCAGGAGAGCGCTCCGGGGTGGAGCCGGGGGGGGGGGGGCGGGGTTGTGCCGACTCAGCACCTCGGCCACGGCCCTCCAGTGGGCTGGCAAGGGCAGTGGGGAGCCGGGGCAAGTCACGGCCTTGGGAATGTCCTCCGATAAAAAAGAACCTACAGGCTTATAAAATAACTTTTGTGTGGAACGTTGGTGTGTTGAAAAGCAGTTCTGTGTGCTTTTCCCCCTTGGTGTGGCTCAGCAGTGCTGAGGCAGCAGGCGGGATACAGAAGAAGTGTGAGCAGAGACCGTCTGGAATCCCCAAACTCCAGAGAAACTAAAGGTGACAGCCAGCCTAGTGAAGAGGACAGGAGTTGGGGCCGGTGGTGGCAGGAAGGCGCCCGAAGGAAGCGTGTCCCATCTGCGGTGGCGGTAACCCACCAGACGCCCCTCGTCTCAGGGCCCTAATCCTGGCTGCAGCCGGGTGGTCAGGGAAGCTACAAGGTCTTCTGGGCGAGCAGAGCCCACAGTCCTGAGCTGTTCTTCGCTGTGTTTGGGTCATCTGCCCCCATCCAAGGGGAGAGATCTAGATGAGGTTTAAGAATTAGTGCTTTAAGAATGTGGATCTCATAGTTGAAACCTTGGAACACGTGTTTTCAGCACGAGGTCTTAAAGTGAATGGAAGGATCTAACGCCTTTTCAAGGAGGGTGTCTCCATGTGGGCTGAACTAGAGAATAAATGGGTCTTGAATTAAAAAATAAAAAAAAATGGGAGGCTGAGAGGTGACAGCTGTCCACAGAGACAACTACCTGGGGGCTTCAACCACCTTTCCGTTGGGAAGGAAAGGGAGGGCTGGAGTAAAGGACAGCTAGGGGCAAAATCTCCACGAAAGTGAAACGACTAGAAAGTTGGGTGCATCTGAATGTATTGAGAGATTTTGTCAAGGGACAGAGAACTCAGGATTCCAGTTCATAAGAAGTACATATGAGTACGTTTTCATAAGAGAAAAGGAAACAAATACAAAATAGGATGATCATTAACTCCAGGAAAAACATAAAGATATGCAAAACGGAGAACCCTTCACGGATACACCACATGGCTGGCTGGTGAATGGTGCCAACAGAGTCACAGGAATGTAAACACTGACCACGGATCCAACCAAAAGGACTTTGTAGGTCTCTTGGTAAATAGTAAGGGGGCACACGTACACAGTGAGAGGGAGGAGGTGAGGAAATGAAAGAAAGCTACATCCTCTTCCTGTTAAGTGGGAGTCTCAATACATAATGCCCCAACAGAAAGATCCAGAAGTAGCAATAAGTAGATTATTTACAGCTATGGAGGGAAAGATCCAGCTAAAATTGCTTTGCCTCTCCTGAAGGGGAAATGAGGAGATGGGTGGGGAGAAAACTACTGTTCTTTCACCCCAAGCTTTGTAAAACTGTGTCTTTAAATGTTATGCATGTATATTTTTGGCCATATTAAACTTGGAGAGAAAAAGGACTCAGTACAACGTCTGGGTCATGACGAACATTATTCTGTCTGCAGGTACAGGTTTTACTTCCTGACCAAAATTTCTGATCATGGTATGTTTCAGACAGGAAGGACGAGGAAGGTGGAGGGTCAAATGGCTCTTCTGCTGCTGGGTCAGTTTCCTGCAAAGAATTTTCCAGAAGCCCCACACAGAATATCCACTTACATGCATTTAGCTACCTGAGGTTACAAAGGGAAGTGGATGTAGTGGTTTTAAAATACACCGACCAGGGGACTTCCCTGCTGGTCCAGTGGTTAAGACTCTGCACTTCCGCTGCAGGGGGCACGGGTTGGATCCCTGGTTGGGGAACTAAGATCCCGCATGCACGAGGAGGCCAAAATAATAATAATCATTCTTTTTAAAAGAGCTATGTTGGGCTGGAGAAGTGGACAGATGGGTGGGAGGAAAGATGTTGTTTACCCACTATTTGAATCTGTAGACTATGTGCATGAATAACTTTGATTAAAAAATAACAAGGGGACATTCACAGAAAGATAGACAAGATGAAAAGGCAGAGGGCTATATACCAGATGAAGGAACAAGATAAAACCCCAGAAAAACAACTAAATGAAGTGGAGATAGGCAACCTTCCAGAAAAAGAATTCAGAATAATGATAGTGAAGATGATCCAGGACCTCGGAATAAGAATGGAGGCAAAGATGGAGAAGATGCAAGAAATGTTTAACAAAGACCTAGAAGAATTAAAGAACAAACAAACAGAGATGAACAATATAATAACTGAAATGAAAACAACACTAGAAGGAATCAATAGAAGAATAACTGAGGCAGAAGAACGGGTAAGTGACCTGGAAGACAGAATGGTGGAATTCACGGCTGTGGAACAGAATAAAGAAAAAAGAATGAAAAGAAATGAAGACACCCTAAGAGACCTCTGGGACAACATTAAACACAACAACATTCGCATTATAGGGGTCCCAGAAGGAGAAGAGAGAGAGAAAGGACCCGAGAAAATATTTGAAGAGATTATAGTCGAAAACTTCCCTAACATGGGAAGGGAAATAGCCACCCAAGTCCAGGAAGCGCAGCAAGTCCCATACAGGATAAATCCAAGGAGAAACACACCGAGACACATAGTAATCAAATGGGCAAAAATTAGAGACAAAGAAAAATTATTGAAAGCAGCAAGGGAAAAATGACAAATAACGTACAAGGGAACTCCCATAAGGTTAACAGCTGATTTCTCAGCAGAAACTCTACAAGCCAGAAGGGAGTGGCATGATATACTTAAAGTGATGAAAGGGAAGAAACTACAACCAAGATTACTCTACCCAGCAAGGATCTCATTTAGATTTGATGGAGAAATCAAAAGCTTTACAGACAAGCAAAAGCTAAGAGAATTCAGCACCACCAAACCAGCTCTACAACAAATGCTAAAGGAACTTCTCTAAGTGGGAAACACAAGAGAAGAAAAGGACCTACAAAAACAAACCCAAAACAATTAAGAAAATGGTCATAGGAACATACATATCAATAATCACCTTAAACGTGAATGGATTAAATGCTCCAATGAAAAGACACAGGCTTGCTGAATGGATACAAAAACAAGACCCATCTATATGCTATCTAACCCCCAATGTGATGATATTAGGAGGTGAGGCCTTTGGGAGGTGATTAGGTCATGAGCGTGGAGCCCTCATGAATGGGATTAATGCTGTTATAAAAGAGACCCCAAAGAGCTCCCTTACCCTTTCTGCCCTGTGAGGACAAAGTGAGAGGATGGCCACCTATGAACTAGGAAACAGGCCCTTACTAGACACCGAGTCTGTAGGCACTTTGATCTTAGACTTGCCAGCCTCCAGAACTGTACAAAATGTTTGCTGTTTAAGCCATCCAGTCTATGGTATTTTTGGTATAGCAGCCTGAACTAAGACAACGAGAAACCCATATGGGGGGTCCTTGTGTGGCTTCTGCTCTTCATTCTGCTTTTAAAACTTGAGGCACACCTGTGGGCAGTGGAAAAAAATTAAAATATAGGAAATAACTCTAATAGCATTCATTTCTTTCCCTGCTAAATCCATGTGTTGTCTGGAAATAAATTCTTAAAAATAAATTGGGAATGGGGTCATGTTTGTCTTCTGAGAATCTTCAAGAGCAACAATAAAAATAGCTAATATTTCTTGAAAAAAAAATAAAATAACAAGGGACTTCCCTGGTGGCGCAGTGGTTAAGAATCCGCCTGCCAGTGCAGGAGACACAGGTTCGATCCCTGGTCCCGGAAGACCCAACATGCCGTGGGGCAACTAAACCCGCGAGCTACAACTACTGAGCCCGCGTGCTGCAACTACTGAAGCCCGCGCACCTAGAGCCCGTGCTCCACAACAAGAGAAGCCACCGCAGTGCAATGAGAAGCCCGCGCACCGCAACGAAGACCCAACGCAGCCAAAAAAATAAAAATTAAATTAAATCATAAAAAAAAATAACAAAAGTATGAAATTAATACCAAAAATACCTCCACCAATTCTTTGGCACTTCTGCTACCATGAGGTGGAGGCTTAAATGCAGGCCAACCTCAGTTGTTCACTCATAACAAATAGAATGTAGCCTGAAGAGATTTGGCATGACTTCCCAGAGCAGGTTAGAAAAGAGCAGGCAGCTTTCATCTGGTGAGCTGAAAGGGCACTGGCTTTTGGAGCCCTGAGCTGCCGTGAAGGAGGTCTGGCTACGCTGAAGATGCACAGGCTTCCTAGGAAGGCTGTGTGCAGGTCACCCAGATGATCCCAGCCCCGTAGTAACAGAGGTTGCCCAGATACCATGGAACCTTAAGACAAGCCATTCCCTCTGTGCCCTGTCCGAACCCTTGACCTACAGAAGCCATGAGCCCACACACACACAATGGCTGTTTTAAGCCGCAAAGCGTTGGGGTAATCGGCTTCACAACAAAAGTAACTGGAACCCGGGGAAATGCAACAGCCACATGGCCGTCCTGGACTGAGTCAGGAGTCTGATTAAGAAAGAAAGTGACAGTGGGTATTGGGTGGTCAGCTGGTGCTCCCTGTTACAGGCCACCCCTTTGTCTACAATAACATTCATCTGTCCTCTTCTTCCCCTCCCCAGACCACTCACCTCCTCTTCCAATGGAGACAACCCTAAGCGCCCATCTGGTTACTGTGTCCAGCCCAGAGGCCAGGATTTTGGTGGAAGACACACACAGTCCTCTTTGTCACGCCCAGCCAAGGCTGGCCCTAGACACCCAATAAACTAAGGTGAAGGCATTCTTATTCAGGAAACGGGAAACAGGGCAACGTGCAGCAGACACTGGTCCATAGCAAAGGTCAAGCCCACTGGACATGAAGATCAAAGAGTGGTTCTGGTTCTGCCTCCAGGGAAGTTCTTCTTGTCTTCACTGCTTTCCAAGGCCTCATCTGGGGGGTAGGGATGTTGGAGAGGATGCTCTTTTTGGGAACCACGGTAGCCCGGATTCTGTAACATCAGAACCCCAAGTTTGATTTATTCCCCCACCATTTTGAAAATGTTCACACTTACAGAAAAGTTAAAAGAAGAGGACAACGAACACCTGCAGAGACGTCATCTAGGCTCCCAGGTGCGTCCTATTTCCCACATCTGCCATTTCTCTCTGGGAGCCATTGGAAGGCAAGTTGCAGACATCATGACACTTCACCCCTAAATACTTCAGTGTGCAGTTGTTTTTAAATTTTTTTGGCTGCACCAGGTCTTCGTTGCAGCAGGGGGGATCTAGTTCCCTGACCAGGTATCAAACCCAGGCCCCCTGCATTGGGAGCGTGGCGTCTTAAACTGGACCACCAGGGAAGTCCCTTCAGTGTGCATTTTTGAAGCATAATTCTCCTATATAACCACAGTACAAATCACACCTAAAAATATTAACATAAATTTAATCATGTAATTATTAGCTCACACGGACACCTCCATTTCCAGTCCGATGTCACAGGGTTCACGGCCCATTTCTTTGGTGCACATCTATACGTCCCTCCTCTGACAGGGAGAGAGCAGCTCTGGACTTCCTTCCATCGCTGACACCCACATGGCATTTCCTGCCCCCGGGGAAGCCCCCCGCCCCCGCTGGGCTCCAGCACCTCTCAGGGACCCTCACCCCTGCCCAGACACCTCCTCCCACGTCGGGGCTGCACTCCCCTCTGTCCCGCCGCCCTCCTCGCCCCCCTCCTGAGGGCCAGCCTCTGCTGAGCGCCCTCCTCCCCGGCTCCCTCGGACACCCCAGCTGACCCAGCCCTGGGGGAGGGGCGCCCCCTCAGCCCCCTCGCCCCACCCTGCGGGCCCCCCACCCCCCAGAGGCAGCACTTACTCACCAGCATAACAGCTGGAGCACCCAGGTGCTCAGCGGAAGGAGGAAAGGAAGGCAGAAGAGGAGGAGAAACAGCAAATCAGTGTTCTCACAGCGCAAGATGGAAATGTACAAGGTTACTTAGGACTTGGAGAGACAGTGGAAATACTTCAAACTCAACATGTCAAAATCCCACTTTCTGATTACAATGTTTAAAGGGGTTTAATGAACTCAGTTTATCAATGGAACCAAATAGGACAGCAACTGCTTCTCCTTAGCAAGTGATTGGGTTGATACAATTTACTATATTTATAAATAAAACTGTAAGGTTTCCAGTGGACTTCCTAGCTTCAGAAAAAGTCACATTTGGGGGAATTCCCTGGTGGTCCGGTGGTCAGGACTCGGTGCTTTCATTGCCGAGGGCCCGGGTTCAGTTCCTCATCAGGGGAAACAGATCCCACAAGTCAAGCACAGCAGGGCCAAAAAAAAAGGTCAGATTTTTAAAACATGTCATTTTCCTCATTGGTAAACGAATTTACAAAACCAATCCAGCCCCTGAATTATCTTCACTGTATATGAAAACCAACCCAAAGTCTCCAAGAAGCTGACATGGACAGAGCCTGGGATTTTCAATTCCTACAAACACCGTGGTACACTTAGTACTCTTCGCCCCAGTTACTTCTGAAGGAGGGGAAAGCCAGCAAACTCCGCCCGCTGGGCAGCTCTCTCTTTGTTTTCATGGCAAATGAACTTGGTGGCTCTTAAATGCTGAGGAGTGAGAGTGTTTCCTGGGGCAGGCGGAGGGGGACTGGCTGTTTCAGGGGCTAAAACTTGATTGGGGTGGTGGTTGCCCAGGTCTGTGTATTGTCAAGGCTCATGGAAGTGTTCTGCTAAAACCTGGATGATTTACGAGTGTGACCTACAGCTCGAGAAAACAAAAAGAGTATTGGGAAATAAGGACATCCACCACTTATTTAGAGGTGAAACAAAAATGCTCCTAAGCATATTATTCCAGAACTGATCGAAGATAATCAACACAAATGAATAAGAATCCAGCCAGGATGCCCATATGTGACTTCTGAGAAAAGAACTAGCAATCAAACTGGCAACAGACTGAATGCAAACATTTGGCCAAACATCCAGGTCAAGTCAGGACTTGCAGGGCGGAAGCATGTGGAGAAATATCCCACCACAATGAGGAAATCAGGGAAAAGATGAGCTAGTGGGATACACAGCAATATACAGAATGAGGTATAGAAAAGGGTCACCCTTAGTGATCGGAGTAATGGAGTCCCATCATCCTGGGAAACTCTCCACCGAGTAGATGTTGGTGGTACCACCTCAGACCCCACTGTCCTCTCTATTGAAAGTTCCGATGAGGTGCCCTTGGCACACAGAGCAGCTCCAGCCCAGGCCCTGGCCCGTCCTTGCTGTGAGGGCTTGGTGAGAGGCTGGCCCTCTCTAAGCCTGCTTTCTCCTCTGCCAAATGGGGGTGACTGCAGCCCCCAACGAAAGGCCTAAATGCAGCTGCCCAGCCTCCCTGTCCGAGGCCCTGGCTCCTCCAACTGCCCTAGCTGCATGGTCAGGGGCCTGGAGGGAGGCTGGGCCGCCCGCGAGGCTGTGGCTCAGGTTCTGAGTCTGCTTGTCTCCACCCAGACTTTCCGTTCCTGGCTCTGCCCCAGGCCTCTTCTCCCTCTGCCGGGTGGGGCGCCAATGGGGGTGGGGTGCGGGGAGTAGGGCGGTGGAAACGGAGAGGGGGCTGCTAGGAGGGGCTTCTGCCCAGCTCCCCCACCTGCCCGTTCCCTGTCTTCCAGAACCCTCTTTCAGCATTCTCCCTCTGACCCCACCCTTCATACCTGGATTCCTCTTCTGGAGTTTTGGGCTGTGGGGCGTGGAAATGGGCCTGGGTGGAGGGTCCCACTTTTTTCTCTTCCTTGGTCTGGCTGGGGGGAGGGTCCTAGGACACCCCTCCTTCCCCGCCCCCTTGTCCTGAACATCGGATGGGAGAGAGAAAGGGTTCTGGGAGGAGGAGGGAGAGAGACTCGAAGGAGAGAAACAGGAACACATCGGGGGGCGGGGGGACAGAGACACAGGACAGCCAGAGAGACAGAGAGTCAGAGAGACTAGGGCATCCTGGAGACAGAATAAACCAGAGAGAAACTTCCACAGATCAAGAAAGCCAGAGACACAGTCCCCGTGGTTCTGCACAGCTGTGTTTTTTGGGCAAACTGCTTCTCATTTCTGAGCCTCAGTTTCCTTATCTGTCAAATAAGGCGGATCAATGGCCCTCCCTCAGTGGCCTGTCTGAGATCAGTGGTCTCTCGCACATGCTAAAAAGGCCGGAGGCTTCGTTAATGGCAGCTGTGTTATCTTTTATTCCTTCTTTCACCCATATTAACAGAGCACTTATGTGTGCCAGGCACTGCACTAGGCACCAAGGAGACAGCCAGGCAAAATATCCTGCCCCTCTGCGCTCCCTTTTCTATTATTGTTGTTGTTGCCATGGTTATTATTATATTACAGAAGCATAAACTGGAATTTCAGTGCAGACACATCCTTAGCCCTAGTCAGCAGGTCCCAACCTGGGAGAGAGGGTCCAGAGTTGCAGTCCACAGCTTAGCCTCTCAGGACTCGAGTTTTCCATGATGAAATGGGCATGAGAGTGTTTTCTCTCCGCCAGGCACCAGGAAGGTAAGGCTGGAGGGATGGTGGCTCAATGAGCCTTTTCTGATGTGTTTTTTTTTTAATAAATTTATTTATTTATTTTTGGCTGCGTTGGGTCTTCGTTGCTGCACACAGGCTTTCTCTAGCTGTGGCGAGCAGGGTTTCTCATTGCAGTGGCTTCTCTTGTTGCACAGCACGGGCTCTAGGCCTGCGGGCTTCAATAGTTGTGGCACACGGGCTCAGTAGCTGTGGCACGCAGGCTCAGTAGTTGCGGCTCGCAGGCTCAGTAGTTGTGGTGCACGAGCTTAGTTGCTCTGAGGCATGCGGGATCTTCCTGGACCAGGGATCGAACCTGTGTCCTCTCCCCTGGCAGGTGGATTCTTAACCACTGCACTGCCAGGGAAGTCCCTATAATGTTATTATTATTGTTATTGTTAACTGTTCCTATCATTATTAGCTCAGAGGAGAGGGACCGTACACCTGGGAATCCTCAGGGATTGCAGGGGTGTCAGAGGCCCTAGAACGAGGGTGCTGGCCAGCATGGCCCCAGGGCCAGGGTCTGTGCCAGGTGTGGGTGGTGGGTGTGGAAAGGGGTGATGGTGAGTCACCAGGGCCAGCCACGCCCTGCTTTTACTTAAGGTCCCAGCAGCCATACCCACCACCACCACTGCCTGTCCGCTGTTCCAACCATGTCAGGGAGATATGTGAGTGCTTCGGGGGTGTGGAGGTGGGGAGGTTTTGGACCGAAGGCTGCACCAGAATCGGGTAGGGGCTAGGGCTTGGCTGAGGTCTCCTGTTTCAAGGAGAAAGTGGGTGTTCGGGCGTGCTATGACGTTCTGGGCCGTTGTTTCTGGGTTGACCCAATCCATCCCATGCTCCCATCTCCCCCTTGGTGTTTCCCCCTTACTTTCTACCTCTCTGAATATCTTCCTGTTGATTCTTTGTGTTCTGCTCTCCAACGCTTTCCCTACGCCTGGCTCTCTTTCCTTTGCCTCTGTGCCCTTTCTGCTCTCTGATTCTGCTGGTCTGGGTCCTGGTCATGTTCTCCCCGGCGCTGACCCATCTGTCTCTCTCCTCTGCCTCCCTGATCCACTTTGGCCCCCGCACTCCTGCTGCTGCAGAATGTGCCCTACAGGACCTTGGTGCCCGAGGGCTTCGGAGTCGGCACCGTGATGATTGTTCGTGGTGTTGTGCACACCAGGGCTGACAGGTGAGACCCCCAAGCCTCAGCGGTAAGGGGTGGGAGGTCTCCAGGCTCAGCTGACCTCACTTCTTACAGCCCAGAGAACGAAGCCCCAGGCCAACTTTTCCCACCAGGATCTTGGAATCCCCAGGCTATTTCCCACCTTCTGGAATCTGATGTCTTCACTCATTTGTCCCAGGACAGTGTACCTGGGGTCCCTGCATCCTTCTAAGAATCTGGGGGATCCAGGGCAATCCAAGTTTCTTACTTATAATCCTATGACTTCCAGTCTGAGTCTGAAGCAACTGTGGAAAAACAGCCTGTGAGTCAGAGGTGCCCTGGGCACCTGGGAGGCCTCAGCAATCAAACCTATGACTTCCTGGGTCGGGAGCGTCAGGATTTCTGGGAATCTACGATGCCTGGGAATACTGGGGTCCCTGGTGTTGTCCCCAGCCCTCTGGGCATTGGGGGATCAGGAGCACTCTGGCTGGGAACAGGAGAACACTTGGGAACCAGGAGCACCCTGGTCTTCAGGACCATGACTCCTTGGCAACTCCCAGACTCTGGAAATGAGGGGGACCCAGGCCGTAGTCCAGTGCCCCTCGCCTAGGTGGCTGTGTGTCCAGGTCCCCAGTTGGTTTCTGGATGTCCTGGGATCTGGGCTCCTTGGCCCTCAGTCCACCACCCCTCCTTCACTGGCGTGTGGCTCTCAGGTCCCTGTAAACTTGGATGTGCTCTGGCAATCGGTAAGTCCTCTCTCCGATGCCCCCTCCCATCCGCCACCTACCAGGTTCTACATAAACCTGCTGTGCGGTGACGAGCCGGACAGTGAGACGGTCCTGCATTTCAACCCCCGGCTGGATGAATCCTCAGTGGTCTTCAACAGCCTGGAGTGTGGTGCCTGGGGGTCGGAGGAGCGTGGCTTAAGCATTCCCTTCCAGCGTGGGCATCCCTTCTACCTGCTCCTCATCGCCAGCAGAAAAGGCTTCAAGGTGCGTCTCTGCCACAGGGGTGGCCGCCAACACCCAGGTCTCTTCCCTTGGCAAGGCCAGGAAGGCCCTTGCGGAGGTGGGGAGCAAAGGCGCGGCCAAGGCTGGGCAGGGCGTCCCCAGTCCCTCACCTCCCGTGGCGCAAGCGCACTGAGGGCAGGCGTATGGCGGTGGCAAGGACGCGAGAGCAAGAGCCCAAAGGGTGGGTGTCTAGCGGGGAGGCGTGGACATTCCGGACCCTATTCCCTGTCCACTGGCGTCTGACGTAGCGGCTCTGGGGCAGGGGAATGGATGGGTTGGGAGACAGGACCCAAAATAAGTCCCAGCAGGGAGTGGTCGCTGTAGACCCTCCGCCACCCAGGCCGTTCTCCACTTTCAATCTGTGCGTCACAGTGAGGCGGTGGACGCGGGCCCCGCGGAGACCACATCCACCGCCAAAGCTTAAAAAGCACTCCCGTGCCAACAATGAACTCATTGAATCCTCACGGCAAGGGCTTAGAATCAAGAGTAGCCCTTTTCCTTAACGCGGGGTTGCGTGGGTGACGAGGTCACGCAGCGTGGGTACGAGTCGGGAATGACCCCGCAGTCGCCTCGGGAACCCTAAACCCTGTCTCCTCGCCCCTGCAGGTTGTGATCGAGGACTCGGAATACCACCACTTTCTCTACCGGCTCCCACCAGAGCGCGCGTGCGTTGTGGAGGTGGGCGGGGACGTGCAGCTCGAGTTGGTGGAGATCTTCTGAGCCTTCCCAGGAGGGCGGGTGCGGACGGGGCGCAGTGGTCTTGGGTGGCAAATAAAGTCTTAGCTTCTCGTCTGTGCGCCTCCTGTGTGTCTGTGTCTCCTTCACATAGACGAGGATAGCAGGCTCAGGGAGGTGAAGTCACTGACTAAGGGTCACACAGCGATTGCGTGGCCGGGGCGGGTCCTGGCCTGGATCTCCGAGGGCACTTTGTGTCCCTGGAGGCCTGAGAAGGGTCACGATCTGGCGGGGGTGGGGCTTTGGCTTGCCCCCCCTGCAGCACTTTGCGAAGCAGCCAGATGGTGATGCGGTGGGGGGCGACTTTAGGGAAGTTGCAGGGGCCCAAGCCATCCCTTGGCGCCCGCTCCCTGGGTGTAAGGGACCCCCCAATCGGTACGTCTGCAAACAGGTCCCTTGGAGACCCCAGGTGCGTGAATCTCAGGCTACCTGCGCCGATGTCCCTCTTCTTGCCTCTCACCGGTTTCACCTACCTACTGGCACCTGTAGACGGGTGGCGCGGGATGGGGCTTGGAGGCAGATCCGGGCCTCGCCTGCCTCCCATCTGTTCAGGAGTCAGGGCAGGCCTCCGACGGTCGCGCCCCGGGGCAGACACGCACTGAAGCTGCAGCCTCCCCGCGGAGAAGACGGGGAACGCGAACAGCGAGCGTGTTCACACACTTCGTCCATCTGGGCTCGCCCGACGGCCCCGAGACCCCGGCCCTCCCCGAGATTCTAGGGGGTAGGGGGAGTTGGGTATATACAGACGCCCAGTCACCCCCGACCGCCAGGTGGGGATTTTCTGGTTTCTGGGGGTCGCTGGGTCGCCGGGTCGCCCATGAATAGCTGTGGTTGGCGGGGGAACCGGGACCAAGCGAGTGCCCCCAGCCTCGCACCCTCAGCGAGGGGCTCGCAGCTGCCGTGGTTCGCAGCTGCGGATGGAGCCGGGGTGGGGGGGGGGGAGGGGGGCGGCGGGCAGCGTGCCAGCAGCCCGGGTTTGGGCCCGGGTCTCGGAAAGTCCGGATCCGCACCCCTGGCGGATGTACCTCAGGCTTCCGGCCCGGACTCCGGCAAAAGTGTGACAGACAGATCTCCCCCCTTCCCTTGGGCCGCTGCAGAAGTTGCGGTTTAAAAACGGAGGCTCAGGGCTTCCCTGGTGGTGCAGTGGTTTAGAATCTGCCTGCCAATGCAGGGGACACGGGTTCGAGCCCTGGTCCGGGAGGATCCCACGTGCCGCGGAGCAGCTGGGCCCATGAGCCACAACTACTGAGCCTGCGCGTCTGGAGCTTGTGCTCCGCAACCAGAGAGGCCGCGATAGTGAGAGGCCCGCGCACCGCGATGAAGAGTGGCCCCCACTTGACGCAACTGGAGAAAGCCCTCGCACAGAAACGAAGATCCAACACAGCCATAAATAAATAAATAAACAAATACTTAAAAACAGAAAACAAAAAAAAACACGGAGGCTCAGCAAGTGGGGCTGCTTGCCGACTGAACCTGAAACAGCCAGGGTGGTGGGAAGACCAAACCCTTCCGCGGGACTTGAGCTTCTTCTGGACCCGTTTTTCTGCCCCTTGAGACCCTTCGGCTGAAGCCACCTCACCCCCATGCCCGGCCCTTGAGAGTGTATCTCTGGGTGGGTCGTGGAATGAAGGACACCCTCTCCCACTGGAGGACCCGGGAAAGTCTGAATTCCCCTGGTCCCAGGGCTCATTATGTTTATTTTTATTTTTATTTGCCTGTTAAAGGAATTATATATATATAATATCACTTTTAATATATATATAATTTTTAATATATATAATTTTTAAAATATATGTATTAATTTAAAGATATACCTACAGTACAAATTTCAAAGTATGCAGTGGAAAATATAGTTGTTGGCACAACTGGTAAAGGTGGTTGGGGTCTCGGAATAGATGGTAGTTATCCATCTGTTAATCTGTTAATTATGGTAGTTATCCATCTATTAATCTGTTAATTACGGTAGTTATCCATCTGTTTAATCTGTTATCCATCTGTTAATTTCCTGATTCTCACTGTTGCCTTACAGTGGACATGCAAGAGGATGTTCTCGTTTGTAGAAATACACAATAAAGTATTTGAAGGTGATTAGGAAGCATGTTGGCAACTTATTCTCAAATGAGTGTAGGGAAAAAAATGTTTGTACTGTACTTACAACTTTCTGTGTTAGTCATTTCAAAATAAAAAAACTATAAATATATAAAATATGTATGTGAAAGTCCTCCTTTATAAGAGCAAACTTCTGTTACGCGTGTCTTTATTTCTTGTGTATCTTTCCAAAACTCTCTGCACTTCTAAACACATGTATATGCAATTTTTTTCCCTCCTTGCATAAAATTGAGCATCTTTCACCTACTCGCCTCTTTTTTGTCACTTAGCAATATATGTGCATAGTTTGATGTGTATATTTGATGTATTGACCCTTTTATCATGATGAAACGTCCTTTGTCTCTAGTAAAATTTCTTTTAACATCTATTGTGTCTGACACTAATTTTGTCCTTCTACTCTCTTATGGTTACTGATTGCATAGTACTTCTTTTCTCATCCTTTTACCTTCAACTTATTTATGTCTTAGATCTAAAGTGTGTCTTTTGTAGATAGCATATACTTGGGTCTTGTTTTCTTATCCAGGCTGAAAATGTATTATTCTCTGTAGCTTCATAACAAATTATCCCAGTAACATCATAAAATAACACATATTTATTGTCTTACAGTTGCTGAAGTTAGGAACCTAGGAGTGGCTTAACTAGGTTGTGGTGCTGAGTTTTCAAGCAGTTACAGTCAAACTATAAGTGAAGTTGCTAGCACCCGAAAGAAGTTTTGGCAAACTATGGCTGTTGGTTAAACCCACCCATTACCTGTTTTAGTAAGGCTCACAATCTAAGAATGTTTTTCACATTTTAAAATAGCTGAAAAAAAATGAAAAGAAGAATAACATTCCTTAACACTTCAAATGATGCGAAATTCAAATTTCAGTGTCCATAAATAAAGTTTTATTGGGACACAGCCATGCTCTTTCATTTATGTATAGCCTACTGGCTGCTTTTGTGCTTCACCCGTGGAGTTTGGGAGCTGCAACAGAGACTGGGTCACCCACAGTGCCTAACATATTTACTATGTGACCATTATAGAAAAAGTCTGCAACCCCTGCTCTAAAGGCTTGACTGGGATTGGAGGAGCTTCTTCTAAGAGGGCTCACACACATGGATGTTGGCAGGCGTTTTCAGTTTCTTGTCACATGAACACTTACGTGGGACCGTTCAAGAAGTTACTGACTCCTCCTGGGGGAGTCATTGAGAAATGGGAGAGCAAGAGAGCAAGCCAAGACAGAAGCTGTAGTGTCTCTTATATCCCAGTTTGAGAAGTGACATACTATCAGTTCTGCCATATTCTCTTGATGAAATGTAGTCACACATACCAACCCTGGTATCATTTGGGAGGGGTTCACACAAGGGTGTGAATATCATTGGAGGCCAGTTTGGAAGCTGACCACCACGGACGATCTCTGACTTTTTTTTTTTTTTTTTTTTTTAATTTTTGGCTGCGTTGGGTCTTTGTTGCTGCGCGTGGGCTTTCTCTAGTTGCGGTGTGCCAACTTCTCACTGCAGTGGCTTCTCTTGTTGCGGGGCACAGGCTCTAGGTGTGTGGGCTTCAGTAGTTGTGGCACGCAGGCTCTAGAGCACAGGCTCAGTAGTTGTGGCGCACGGGCTTAGCTGCTCCGCGGCATGTGGGATCTTCCTGGACCAGGGCTCGAACTCGTGTCCCCTGCACTGGCAGGCGGATTCTTAACTACTTCGTCACCAGGGAAGCCCCGATCTCTGACTTTTGGTTGGAATGTTTATTTCATTCACACTTGATGTCGTGATTGATATAGTTGGCTTCATGGCTGCCATCTTGCTATTTGTTTTTACTCTGTTAGTCCTTCACTACCTGCCTTTGTGTTAAACAATTTTTAGTATACCATTTAAATTCCTCTGTTGTTTTTTTTAAAACTGTATATTTTGAAAGCTGGTTTTTAAATGGTCACTCTAGGGATGACAATATACATTGTAAATGATCACAGTCAACTTTATGTTAATACAGATTTAATTCCAGTAAAATATAGCAGCATTGCTCCAATATATCTCCATTTCCCACCTTATTTTGTGCTATTGTTGTTATATATATCACATTCATATATGTTATACACTCTACAATATAGTGTTATAATTTTCACTTCTACAATCACATTTTTAAAGAAAATAGAAGAAAAAATAAAAGAAATTTTATTTATATAATTTTGAAAAATATTTATCCACATATTCATAATTTCTAGGATTCTTTATTTCTTCCTGTGGATTTGATGTCATTTTCTTTCAATGTGAAGGACTTCCTTAGTATTCCCTACAGGGAGGTCTGCTAGCAATGAATTCTCAGTTTTTGTCTATCTCAGAATATTTTTCTTTTGCCTTCAGTTTTTTGTTGGTTTTTTTTTTCTTCTTAACGTTTGCCTTCAGTTTTTTGTTTTTTGTTTTTTTTTTTAAATAAATTTATTTATTTATTTTTGGCTGTGTTGGGTCTTCGTTTCTGTGCGAGGGCTCTCTCCAGCTGTGGCGAGCGGGGGCCACTCTTCATCGCGGTGCGCGGGCCTCTCACTATCGTGGCCTCTCTTGTTGCGGAGCACAGGCTCCAGACGCGCAGGCTCAGTAGTTGTGGCTCACGGGCTTAGCCGCTCCGCGGCATGTGGGATCTTCCCAGACCAGGGCTCGAACCCATGTCCCCTGCATTGGCAGGCAGACTCTCAACCACTGCGCCACCAGGGAAGCCCTTGCCTTCAGTTTTTAAATATAGTTTTGTTGAGTATAGAATTACTGACAGTTTTCTTTTGTTTAGCACTTTGAATAAATCATTCAACTGCCTTCTGGCCTTCATTGTTTCTATGAAAATTTAGCTGTGAATCGTACTGCTTTCCCCTATACATGAAGAGTTGTTTTTCACTTATAGCTTTCAAATTTTTCTTTGTCTTTTTTTTTGTTTGTTTTCTTCCAGCAGTTCAACTATGATGGGTCTCAGTCTGGATCTCTTTGTATTTATCCTACTTGCAGTTCATTGAGCTTCTCGGATCTAGAAACTAATGTCTTTCATAAAATTGGGTAAGTTTTCAGCCATTATTTCTTCAAACATATTGCAGCAGTGATAGAAAACTAAACATGACCTCTCCAGCTCTCTGGGGGACCCCCTCCCTGTGCCCCTCTAGGCTCGTGACTGATGTATCTCCTGACAGCCATCCCTGGGCAGTGACTGTTAAGTAAGGGAGGAGGGAGCCCAGAAGGAGAAGACTGCCTCAGACTGGAGGCTGCCCAGGTCAGCCCTCCTCCCTTCCTGACCTCTTCAGCAGCCATCCAGGGTCTGAGGGCCCCCAGAACATCTTTGATCAATGTTTGACAAATCCATAGAATCATTTGGAGAACTCAATGAAAATATTGATGCCCAGGACCCACTACAGATTTACAAGGCTAGAACATATGAAATTATTGATATTTAACCACTTTTAACCCACAAAAATGGCATTTTTGTGGTTTAACCTAATCATGGTCTGGGTTGGGGTCAGGTATCAATATTTCTTAAAAGCTCCCCAGGGGATTGCAACGTAGGACTGTTTAAGAACTAGACTAGGTGAATGAATGAGACAATAAACTGAATGAGTAATTGAACAGACAGTGACAAATGACTGGATATGTGAACAAGCGAGTGAGTGAATGAATAAGAGTGAATAAATGGATGCATGAAAGTGTAAATAAATGAACAAATTATTAAATCAACACAAAGATGATGATAAAAGGATGTTTGAATGAATGACACATGGTTAGTGGACAGATGGCGAGATAAATCGATGGATAAATAATTGGAAATGGATGGAGGAATAGATCATGAAGAGAAGAATGGATGACTGGATAGATAAAAAATGGACAAATGGATGGATGGATGGATGTGCTGGAAGGCAGAGAACTGCATGGACAAATGAAGGAGGGAGTGAAGAGATGAAAGGATGAATGAAATTTGGATGTAAGGATGGCTGAGTGAATAGACATATGGACTAATAAATAAGTAGTTAGATGTCTGAATGGATAGATGGTCAGATGGATTCGTGAACGGCTGGATGATGAATGGATGAACAAACAGCTAAAATGGAGAGGTAGAGTGGATGGATTGTTGAATGTTTAGATGGATGGATGAACATATGCTTGGATGAATGTTTGGAAAGATTGATGGATGACGAGATAGATGGATGGAAGGATGAATGGATGGGTGGATGGATGAAGGGATGGATGAAAAGATGGCTGGACAAACAGATGGATAGATGGATTGGTGAGTGGCTAGATGGTTGGATGTTGAATGGGTATATGGAATTTTGGTTGGATGGATGCAGGGTGGATGGGACAACAGGCTGTATAGTGGCTGAGCACGTAGCCTTGGGAGCCAGACCACCTCGATTTGGATCCTGGTTCTGCCATTTATGGACTCTGTGACCTTGGGCAACAGCTTTATTTTTCTTTGCCTGTCTCCTCATCATTTACAGATGGAAAATAATAGTAGTTCCTACCTCCTGGCATTGTGAGGAGTGAATAGGTTCATACACATAAAGCCCTAGATTTATTATGATGAGAGGATGGATGGACAGATGATTGGATGGCTGAATGGACAGTGCATGATTGAACCAAGAAGGAAGGAACAGTCAGGGAGGCGAATGGGGTCATGTACACTCACAAGACACCCTCAGACATTTTATTAGGGGCTTAGAAAGGAGTCCTACAGGATCTTCCTCTGTGTTCCCAAGGGTTATGGCCTCAGGAATAGATCAGATCTGGACATAGGACAAGGTGACATCACCCTGGATCTCCACCATGTCCACCCTCTGGAAGGCCGAAAGGCGATGGGAGAAGTCGAAGAGGTGCTGGCCGTTGGCGTACACCTTGAAGCGATCCATGCCACAGCGAATGGACAGCTGCAGAGAGAGGGGCGGGCGTGAGGCCAGGGCCAGGACAGAGGCTTTGGAGGGAAGCAGGGAAAGAGACCCCAGACTCACATCAAAGAACTGTCCAGGACCAAACGGGTTGTAGGAGACCTTCCTTTCCTCGGCTCCCCACAAGCCATTCAGAAAGCTGTTCCGAACCACGGTGCCCTCATTCAGCCGGGGGTTAATGTGCAGAGCCAGGTCCCCCGAGGATCCCACCTTGAAGTTGATGACAAAGCTGGGGGCAGAGAGAAAGGTAGGAGTAAGATGGGTGGGGAGGAGGTGGGGGAGCGCTTTGCTCCCCATGGAAGGAGGGGACTGGGGACTGGATTCCCAGGTCTCCAATGGAGGAGGCGGCTGAGGGCTCAGACTCCTAGGACTGAGGGATGTGGAGGACCAAGGATTCACACCTCAGTCTAGACTCCATACCTCTTGGCTGTGGGGGGTACGTAGCCCTTGACAATAATGGTTCTTCGGGCTGTAAGCCCCCCTTGCAGTCTCCCATTAAATGGCACAGGCTGTGGGAAGAGAACATGGTGTCCCATCATCTCTCAGGTCCCCAGAAGCCAGAGGCAAGGACAAATTTTCAGAGAGGGGCTCTCACTTGTCCTGGGAAATGTCCCTAACCCCCAACCTCCACCCCCTCTGACCACCAACTTCACCCTCTTCCCACCCACCTCCTGCCCCAAACACCCTCTGCCCACTCTATTTCCTACCTTCTCAGGGCTCCCCATGGTTCAGGACCCCTGACCCACCACCAGTTCCTGCTTCCCCACAAACTGCCCACCACAGAACCCTAAACTCCCACCAGCGACCTTACCGGGTTGAAGGTTGGGGGTCCCTCCATGGTCTGTGAAGTGAGGAAGAGTTATTATTCCATAATATTCGGCAAATATTAGGCCCACCTACTACATGCAGGCGTAGCTCTAGGTGCTGGATTAGTACAACTGGGGATCCAGTCTCTCTGACCACCCTCCAATTCTTGCCACCCACCCCCAAATGGCCACACAACCCTCCCACTTACAGGGAGGTTACTTGGCTCTTGGTAGTACTGCCCCAGACCCTACACAGATGGACAGAAGGCATGAATGGAGAGAGGCTGGGGGTCCTTTGGCTGCCCTAGGACCTCCTCAGCCACTGAACCCCACCTCAAGGGGAAGTCCATCACCCACCAGCAGGTACTTACTGGGTACACCGGATTAGGCATGGGCACCTGTGGGCACAGAAAGAGAAGGAGGCAATGAGGGGGACCCTAAACTAGGTCCTGGAGGGTGTCAAGGATGCCCGCCCCAGGGCAGCCTACCACCACCATCCAAGGGAACTCGGGGTCAAAGGGTAGCACCCAGATGGCTCATTCATGGAGAGGAACTCGCCGTGTTTAGGGATCTCCAGTGCACAGCGAACCTCAGCCCACTCCTTTAGGACAAGGCTGGTAAATTCTGTTTTTGTACCCACCCCTGTCCTGGCTTCCTGCTGACCCAGGACCCTCATCCACTCCTCTCCTCCCGCTCAATCCAGGAGCCACACGATAAAGTGTGCACCCTCATTACACACCCCCAGGCCCACACAACACCCTGCTCACCTCATCTCCAGTCATGATTTGCCCCTCACTCTACATGCGCACCCCTGGGGCAACTAGGGGCGCTTTAACCAGCCAAGTTCCTGTCCCTCCCTTGTCTGTCTCAGCTCTTTCAGTCTGTGTGTGTCTGTTTCTGTTTCTCAGCCTCTCTTACTCGCAGTCTCTGTCTCTGTTCCTCTCTCTCGTCCTCACCTCCTCACCAGTGGTTCCTTTCCCCACCAAACAATTTTTATTCACTCTTTCTCTCTGTTTCTGATGCACTCATTTCTGCCTCGACTTCCGTTTTAAGCCAGCTATCCTGAAGGTCCTTTAAAAATTGCTTCATTGTTGTTTTTCTTTTTATTCTGGCTGCATTGCGCGTTTTGCAGGATCTTAGTTCCCTGATCAGGGATTGAACCCAGGCCCTCAGCAGTGAAAGTGAGGCGTCCTAACCACTGGACCGCCAGGGAATTCCCATGTTGTTTTTCGTTTTAAAATACATTGATGAGGGAATTCCCTGGCGGTCCAGTGGTTAGGACTTGGCACTCTCATTGTGGGGGCCCGGGGTTCGATCCCTGGTCAGGGAACTAAGATTCCGCAAGCCATGCAGTGCGGCCATAAGTAAGTAAGTAAATAAATAATAAAATAAAATACACTGATGGAGCACAAGCGTAAAATGAACACCCATAGGCCCAAGGCCACCTTAGGGATGAAGACATTCCCAGCGTTTCCTCATCAGGGAGGCAGAGGAGTGGTTTGATCCGTGCCTCTGCCGCTTACAAGCTCCATGACCTTGGGCAAGTTACTGAAGCACTCCGTGCCTCAGTTCCCACATCTGTAGAATGGGGCTGATGATCATCAGAGTACTTTCCCCTTGGAGGGGCTGGGGGACTTACAGGTTGGGAAGGGTAGAGCCCTCAGCTGAAGGACATGCCAGGTTTCTGAAGTTTGGGCTTCTCCAAGTAGTGTTGCTGTGGGGTTCTAGTGCTTGTGTCTTGGCCAGTTGTTCACCGTGGACCTGGTAGTGGGGTTTCATGGTCACTGGGTGTGTGTCTGTTCAGCTTCCGTAGAGGCTGCCCGGTTACTTCCCGAGGTATGGGAGTGTCGGCCAGTCCGCAGCCTCACCAGACGTTGGTACTATATGCCTTTCTCGTTATAGCCCTTCCGGCGGGTGTGTAGTGGTAGCTCCTTGTGATTGTCAGTGAATTTCCCAGCTGACTAATGACGTTAGGCAACTTCTCAGAAACATGTTTGCTACTCCTGTGGTTTTTGTCCCTCCCTATCTTCACTTTCTGACTCAGCTTACACACCTACTTCTCCTCCAGAAAGCCCTTCCTAAGGCTTTCCAGGGACTTCCCTGGCCATCCAGTGGTTGGGACTCTGCGCTTTCACTGCCAAGGGCCAGGGTTCAATCCCTGGTCGGGGAACTAGGATCTTGCAAGCCACGTGGTGCAGCCAAAATAATTAAATAAATAAATAAAATAAAATGATGGTGTAGAAAATGGTGCAAATACCTTAAAAAAAAAAGACTCTCCAAACCTCCTGTATGTGCCCCACCCCCGCACTGACGACTTGTGGCCACTACTATCTGGTGACACATTTGTCTTCCCAGTAGACTGTCTTGGTTGCCGCTGGGTCTGTGGCATCACCTGGCAAAGGGTCTGGCACAGGGCTTCCCTGGTGGCACAGTGGTTGAGAATCTGCCTGCTAATGCAGGGGACACGGGTTCGAGCCCTGGTCTGGGAAGATCCCACATGCCGCGGAGCAACTAGGCCCGTGAGCCACAACTACTGAGCCTGCGCGTCTGGAGCCTGTGCTCCACAACAAGAGAGGCCGCGACAGTGAGAGGCCCGCGCACCGCGATGAAGAGTGGCCCCCGCTTGTCACAACTAGAGAAAGCCCTCGCACAGAAACGAAGACCCAACACAGCTAAAAAAAATAAATTAAAAAAATTAATTAAAAAAAAAAAGGGTCTGGCACAGAGCAGGTGCTCAGGAAATAAGTGAATGTAGGGACGAATTAAGGAAGAAAGCAAGCAAACAAGAGAGGGACACACCACACACCTGGTTTGGGGCGGGCTGGCCTCCGATGAAGTTGATTGATTGAAGCTGCAGGTCGCCATCCACATGCAGGTGGGTGACCATCTGTAGTGGGATCCGGTGCCCAAACTCATAGAAGGGATTCCCATTTACCACCACCTGGAGGGCAGGGGTCAGGTCAGAGGTGGCACCTCTGACCCTGGAAGGTAGAAAACAGGAAGCAGGAAACAGGGAGATTTTTAACTTGGGGTCACAAGTTTTGAGGGTGAGCTGGGACAGCCTCAGAGTCAGGAATCTTGAGTCCACCGGTCAGAGGTCAAGCTGAGGTCAAAAGTCAGCTCACAGATTGGTGGGCGGACGAGAATAGAGAATTTAGCCTGAGGATGGAGATTGGGAGATAACTGAATTGGAGTCCTGGTTTTGGTACCAAATGATTGGGTGTCAGGTCCAGCTCTGACATGTCTTGGCTGTGTGACCTTAGGTAAGTCACTCACTTCTCTGAGTCTTTGTTTCTGCATCTGTAAAATGGGATCTCGCTCTGGGACTGTTGGGAAGGCATGTCAAAGGCACTGTGGAAATCCCATGTAGAGCCTTGCCTTGTCATCACATCTCAAGAGTACCGTAAGCCATCACGGTTCTATTTATAGTGCTAAGCAATGGGCACAGCCGAGACCCATCTCCCCAGGACTGAGAGCTTCCTACATGCTAAGCGCTTTACCTGCTGGCATCAACATGGTGATTGGCTCAACAGCTCCGTGAGGGAGGACAAAACACTGTCCCTGTTGTTCAAGAAAGCAGAGGTTCCAGGTGGTAGAGTGACCAGTTCAAGGTCACATGCTGGGGAGAGGCAAAGCCCAGACTTGAACCCATGTCTGTCCGAGGTCAAGCCCTGATGTTAACCTTGGTGATGAGGTTAGATATCTGGTGTCCACATGAGGGCAGATAACGTCCAGGTAGGTTATCCTCCCAGAAGACTTCTCCCGCGGGTCAGGCTGGGACGGATGTGCACAGGGTGTCTGATGTGTGTCATTTATGGGGAGTGGCAGGCAGGGGATGGAGAGAACTCCATTCAATTTATGAATGAAATTATATGATAGCTGGGATTTGCTTCTAAATAACCGGAGGGGAAGTGGGAGGTAGAGACAGGAGCAGAGGAACCTGGAGTGGACAGCTCGGTGCTGGCCCAGGGGAGGAGGGCTTCCCAGGACTCTGTGCTTCTGTGTGTGTTTAGACTTCCTGATAAGAAAGGGCCAAAATACATACCTCGCAAGAACACGGGAGCAAGAGGTTATGTGTGAAACACATTAGAAGGCTCTCTGAGGTGGAGGAATGGGAATGAGAAAAAGAGAGGCAGGAGAGGAGGAAAAGAATAGAAAAGTGAGGTAGGAAGGGAGGAGGGAGGGGGAAGGGAGAGAGGAAGAAAGAAGAAAGAAAGGGAGAGAGGGAGGGATCAGGGCAAGGCAGAAAGGCAGGGAGGGAGGAAGGAAGGGAAGGAGGGAGGGAGGGATGAGGGTCCGACCTTGTAGTGATCGGCCAAGACCATGAACACCAGCTCGAAGGCGGCGCCCTTGCTGAAGGGCATGCTCCTTTTCTTCTCCTCGTTGCCCCAGTTGCCGTTCTGCCTCGTGTTTAAGACCACCTTATCCCAGCCGTCAAAGCGGGGGTTGAAGTGGAAGGCGATGTCTGCCTCTGGGCCCTGCCCCACCTCGAAGTTCACGAAGAACCTGGTGGGACACGAAGGGCTGTTCCCCTGGCCGCACATGCCAGTGCACTATTGACCCAAGACTGGAGGGGGAGATCGTGCCCCTGCACTCCAAGGGGCAGATTCCCACCGCTACCCCTTTGCTCACTCCCTTTCCTTATGAGACCCCCTTCCCTGACCCAGCTTCAAATAAGACTGCTACCGGGACTCCTGCATTTACCCCAGCCCGGTATCTATCGGTTCAGGTCTCTCTGCCCCCTCCCTGGCTCCTGAAGGCCATTCCCCACATGCAGCCAGAGCGACCCTGTGAAAACCCAAATCGGAGCACCTTCCACAGCTCCCTTCACACCAGCGTCCCCCAAATTATTCCAAGGGGGCAGGCACACACCTGCCTCAGGACCTTTGCACTGGCTGTTCTTTCTGCTTGGAATGCTCTTCCCTCAGATACACCCCAGGCTCCCTCCCTCACTGCCTTCAGGTCTTTGCTGAAAAATTCCCTTCCCAGGAACCTTTCCCTGGCCACTTTATTTAAAGAGACAATGCCACACAACCCCTACCCCACATCTGCTCCCCATCTCCCTTCCCTCCTCATTTGTCTCCATAGCATTTATCGCCATCTGACTTATTATATATCTGACTTATTTATTTTTTATCTGTCTCCTCTACTAGGATGTCAGCTCCATGAGGACAGGGATCTTTGTCCTGTTGAGTTCTCAGTCCCCAGCGCCTAGGCACAGAGTGGGTACTCGGTGGACACAGAAACAATGAACAAAGAAACAACAGTCCTATGACATCATTCAATTATCATCACCACTTTTTTTTTACCATCACCATTTTAAAGCCATAAAAAAAGCTAAGTGGACTTCCCTGGTGGTGCAGTGGTTAAGAATCCTCCTGCCAATGCAGAGGACACAGGTTTGAACCCTGGTCCGGGAAGATCCCACATGCCGCGGAGCAACTAAGCCCGTGCACCACAACTACTGAGCCCGTGTGCCACAACTACTGAAGCCCACGCACCTAGAGCCCGTGCTCCGCAACAAGAGAAGCCACCGCAGTGAGAAGCCCGCGCACCGCAACAAAGAGTAGCCCTCCCGCCACCGCTCGCCTCAACTAAAGAAAGCCCGCGTGGAACGAAGACCCAATGCAGCCAAAAATAAATCTAAAAAATTAAAGAAAACAAAAAGCTAAGAGTTATTGTAGTGCTGACTATACGACTATATGTTTAACATATTGAATCCTCAAAACCCATTTTACAGATGACAAACTAAAGCACACAGAGCTTTCCCAGTCACACGGTTGGTAAATGACAGAGCTGGGACATGAACTCAGGTGGACCAGCTCTGAGCCTGTGATCTTAATTCATGCTGTCATACCCATCAATTCCAATCCAGTGTCCCAACTCTGGGGCCACCTGTCATGGTGAGTCTCCCTAACACCTCCCAGCCCCCCTCCTGATCTGATCACCAAGCCCTGGACTCCCCAGACCAGAGCTGTTCTTTGGCCATCAGGTGCAGTGGCATAGAGCCCTCTTCTCAGCCGGCGGGGAGGAAGGGAAATAGGCCTCCTGCACCTGGGCTGGAAGCCCCCTGTTTGTAGCCCCCTCCCAGCCTAGCCTGGCATGGGGGAGGGTCTTACCTCTTCATATGCTCGCTAGCCACTCCTTGGATGTAAATGGACATTCCAACGCTGAGACTGCCTGGGATAGGCCTGTGGTAGGGCAGCGTCTGCAGAAGGGGCCAGGTGAGGGGCCTCAAAGGCCATCTGCCTATTGCAGCCCTTACTACTCAGTCAGAAGCCCCTCCAGCCCCCCTCCCTTAAGCAAGGGAGAGGAAACCAAGGGGTGAGGGATCAGCGTGAAGATGAAGAGGGCTGAGAGCTGGGGATGGATATAAATATTCTATCAGGGTGGGAGTCAGTCAAGCCCCAGGGTCAGTACTGGGTAAATCAGACCCACAACGACCGGGTGGGCGCCCCTGAGGATCAGGGTGAGGGTGAATTGGTGCGTGGAGGTCAGGGTGGAGCTAAGCCAGGGACCAGGGTCTCTCACCGGGTTGTAGGCGGGCTGGTAGCCTGGTGCAGGAACAAAGGCCATCTTGAGAGGCTGGGCTGGTGGCTTCTACGGTGAGGAGAGCTGCAGGAGTAGCGAATGGTGGCAGACAGCGGCTGGTGGGTGGCTCTTATACCTGAGGATAAGGGAGTGGCTGGCAGGGCAGGGTCCACGGGGTCCCTCTTCTGGGCATCCTAGGCACACATCTTCTAGGGCACCCCCAGTCTCCCTTCTCTTACCAGCCTCACTGGTAACCAGCCGGAACCCAGATCTTCTGGGCCAGGCCTGGGGTACTCAGCTCAGGACCGCCTCCTCTAGGCCCTTCTGCAAAGAGGAAGTGCTGGCGAACTTTGGCCCTTCAAGGGCCTTATCAGAGCCCATAAAAACCTGGCTGACCCTTTGTTGTCAGAGGGAGGGTGAGGCCAGGAGGGTTGGGCAGGGTAAGGCTAAAAGGAGTGGCCCAGGACAGATGGGCAATGGAAACTACTGAAAAAGCAAGGAGGAACTGGGCACTCTTGATACTCCCAGGAACTGTTCAAGGACCTAAATTTATTGCTGCATGCCTCTAGTATGTACGTTATATTGTATATGTAGTGGTTTAGATCACTGACTTCTGGAGCCTGAGGTTCTGGGTTAAACTCCTTCCTCTGCCACTTCTTCGCTGTTTGATCTTGTGTCAGTGCTTTAACCTCAGTTTGCCCATTTGCCCATCTGTTAAATAGGGAATATTAATAGTATCAACCTCATAGGGCCCTTGAAAGGAATTACTAAGTTAATAAATATTCATAACAGGACGTGGCATATAGGAGACACTAAATTAATCCTTGGGGACTTCCCTGGTGGTCCAGTGGTTAGGACTCTGTGCTTTCACTGCCGTGGCACTGGGTTCCATCCCTGGTCAGGGAAACTAAGATCCCACAAGTCTCCCACAAGCCGCACGGCGCGGCCAAAAAAAAAAAGAAAAAAAGGAAAATAATACCTTCTAAATAAATGCTTGGTCTCTTGCCCTCATTCCAAACATAAATCCAGGACGTTGGTTTATTTTTTATTTTTTTGGCCACGCCATGGGGCTTGCGGGATCTTCGTTCCCCCACAGGGGATTGAACCCGGGCCACCGCAGTGAAAGCCCTAACCACTGGACCGCCAGGGAATTCCCCAGGAGGTTGGGATTACATATGGAAAAGAGAACTCAGAGCTTAGAGAAGTGAGGCAGTTG
Organism: Balaenoptera acutorostrata; assembly: GCF_949987535.1. Taxonomy (NCBI): domain Eukaryota; kingdom Metazoa; phylum Chordata; class Mammalia; order Artiodactyla; family Balaenopteridae; genus Balaenoptera; species Balaenoptera acutorostrata. Next base: position 52,862,685 of record NC_080082.1, read on the forward strand.
ACCCAAGATTGGGTAGCAGTAGAACCCTAGCCAGACTCCAGCACTGGAACCTACTATGCTGTGCAGTGAGTGGGGGCCAGGCAGGGGAAATGCCGCCCTCAAGCCTGGAGCAGGCAGGAAGACCGTCTGTGGCCTTTCACATGACTTGCTACCAGCCCTGGCCTGCCCACTGCCACTCTGAATGGTCATCACCTGCATGGCTCCCATTCCCATTGGTCATATCTCTATCCCCAACTTTCAGCACAACCGTGGTCCTTGGAGCCCCCAGGATGATCATGTTAACCCCCTTCTGCCTTGCCTCTCTCTCCAATAAGGACACCGGTTTCTTTATATTGCTTTATTGTTCGTGGGGCGAAGACAAGGCATGAGTAAAGCTGTGTCATAAAGTTATAAACTGGGAGACTGGCCAAGAAGACAGCGAGGGGGACCGTCTTCACTAATCCTCCCTCTCTGTGAATGAGGAAGCGCAGGCATGAGACGGGACAAAGCTAGACCCTGGGCCAGGACCTGGGACAAAGGGCCTCTCAGAGCTTGGAGAAGGTGATGGTCTTCAGTTCCTTCTTCTCCATTAAGGCCTGGAGAGACTTAACCACGTCCTCTGTCTGCAGCATGCTCATGTTCCAGGATTTCTGGATGAAGACAGCGGCGGGGAATGGAAAGGATACGGGAAGATTTTAATTGGACCAACGAAAAAATGGGAGATAGCAGCGCACCAGTCAGAGGACAAGGCCTGCAAGGGGCCGCTGTGCCCTGATTGGTTGCTCTGGGATCAGAGAAGGGATGTGATTGGTCAGACGGAGAGTCTCACCATGAAGTTGAGGCTGTCTGTCACCGAATGGTCACGGGAGTAGAGCAGGTTGATCTTGGTGCTCTGCACCGCCACGGGGCTCTTGCTGGAAATCTCGGCTGCCAGGGCGAAGGCTGCATCAAGCATGACCTCCTTGTCTGGGAAGACCCGGCTGAGGATGAAAGGCATTTGGAGTCCGGGGTCTGAGAAGAGCTCTCCTCTCCCTCCCATGGATGAAGAAGTAGCCAATCACAGTAGAAAACAGAAGATACCGCAGTGAAATGGACCAATCAGAGCAGGGCAGTAGACTCCAGACCACCCAGAGAGAGGAGGCCACCTGGAACCCATGAGTTAAGGTACACGGGGATCCAGAGAGCCCCCCCCAGGTCTGGCTGCCCCTGAGCTCTTATCCAGCACAGGCCTCGGCCCCTACCTGACCAGCCCACTCTCCAGGGCCTCGTCAGCCATCATCTTGCGGGCAGTGAAGGCCAGCTCGTTGACCAGGCTGCAAGAAGGCAGAGCGTGTCGGGGGTGGCAGTCATCCCAGGTCTAGGAGATGTCCTGCCGTCCCCTTCCCCAGGCTCCTCTCACCCACCTCTGGTTCCCGATGACTCTGGGAAGTCGCTGCAGGGTTCCCACATCCGCTGCCAAACCTAGGTCCACCTCCTGGGGGGAGCAATCCTGTCCGTGCTTGGTTTCTGCCCACTACCGTCCCCCATGCAACCTCAATGCCAATGAAATTCTGCATTTACTGCAGATGTCCCACCCCACCCCCACCTCAGAGACTCCCATTCCAAACACCCCATTTCATTCCCAACCACATACTTTTGCCCATATAGGTTCCTTCACTCTAGAATACAGCCCACCTTCCAATTCCTCTGCCCTCCCAATTCTTTGAGGTCAGCTGCATCTATCTCCAGATGGAAGCCTTGCTTATCCCTGCCCTGCCCCCCTCCATCCACGAGCTCCATCGTGCCTCCAGCCCCCTCCAGCGCTGACGCCAGCAGCCTCAACCCCTCCCTGACAACTTTACTCACTCCTAACCTCACACTGACTGCATGACCTACCCTTGACTTCCTCCCTGGCCAAGTGTTACTTTTTTTTCTTTTCTTTTTTGCTCCTGTGGCACGTGGGATCTTAGTTCCCTGACCAGGGATCAAACAGGCGCCCCCTGCATTGGAAGTGCGGAGTCTTAACCATTGGGCCACCAGGGAAGTCCCAAGGGTTACTTTTTAAGGGTCAGTTCTAACTAACTCTTCCATGAAGCCATCTAGACTCACTCCCACCCCCTTAGCTTGCTCTGTCCCTGCTCTACCCCTGCTCTGACCTGTCTCTGCCACTCATTTCCCAGCTCTAAGCAGGGCCCAAGGAAGCAGAAGCTCGGGAGGACGGCTCACCTTCACCTGGAAGGAAGCATCCTGGGTACAGTACCGGATGTCACAGGCAGTGATAAGATCCACTCCTGGGAAGTAGAGGCCAGGGACACTAAACAACCACAGGACTGCTCCCCTCCGCCCACCCCCCCGCCCCCCGCCCCCAGACTGTGGCGTTGCACCTTGGGCCAAAGTCTAACTAGCAACAGATCTGGGTGGGTGGCCGCAGACTCACCTGCACCAATGCAGCCCCCATGGATGGCTCCAATCACCGGCTTAGGGCACTGGAAGGGGACAGGAGGGGCAGGGTCAAGGCTGGTCCAGGAGCGGCAGGCAGCGGGGATACCCTGCTAGCCTCCCAGAGTCACCTTCTCGATGACGCTGAAGGTCTCTTGGTATCTGCTGAGGAGGCTGTGGAGGTGCCAGCTGATGCGGGCCACGTCGTCTCCTGCGGGCTGAAGGAGGCCTGAAGCCATGTCCACGAAGTCGATACCTGGTGGGGAGATACGAGGAGGCTCACCTAGCCGCCCAGGCCCAACCCATTGCCCTGACTAGAGTTCAGAGGCCAGGCAAACCACCACAGTGGAGACAGCAACTCACACAGGAGGGACTGCGTTTGGGGTGTGAAGTCAAGGCAAGCTAACGTATATCGAGTCTTTGCTCACTTTAGCCTCACAATGACCCTCTGAGGTAGGTCCTATTACTACCTCCATTTTCCTGGGGGAGAAACTGAGGCACGGGGAGCTTAAATCACATGCCCAAGGTCACACTGGCTTGTGAGCAGTGGAGCTGCGATTTCAAACCCAGAACTAAGCAGCTGGCTCCAGGGGCCATGCTCTTCACTGTGATGCCAGATGGCCTGGAGGTCAAGGTTTTGGGCATGAGCAAGTGCGTCAGAGGTGGTAATGTTTCCTGAGACGGGAAGCTCGGAAATGGAGAAATTTTCGTGGCTCCAACTTTAAGACAATCCCAAGTCTGACCTTTCCTCCACTGACCTGCCTCCACAGCCTGTTCCCCACACGTGGCCAGAGGGCACTTGTGATCGCCTCAGGGCCCTCTCTTCTCCCCAACGCCCCCCATCCGTCTTACTTAGAATGAAATGCCAGGTCTTTTGCCAAGACCTTACCAGCCCTGCACAAGCATCATTTCCAACCTATTCCACTGGGCACGCAGGCCTCCATCAGCTGTTCCAACAACACAACACATTCGCTTCCCAGGGCCTCTGTGCCTGTTCCTGCCGCTGCCTAGAACAGCCCTTCCCCAGCGATCAGAAGGCCCGCTCCATCACACCATTCAGGCCACAGCTCAAAGGTCACCTCCTCAGAGAGGCTCCCTCTGGCCACCCTGGCTAAATAGCAGCCTGTCACCCTTCACCTCCTTTCTCTGCCGTATCTCCCACACTGCCTTCTTGTTATAATTGTATGCTTATCTCGTTTAGTGCCTGTCTCCCTTTCTAGGATGTGAGCTCCATGAGCCGAGGAGTTTGTCTTCCCCACCTCCCCACCCACAAGGAGTCTGGATTTTGCCCACCACTGTATCCCCAGTGCCTACCAGGGCCTAGTACACAGCAGGTGCTCAATAAGTGAACAATACAGACAACAATCTCTGGCCCCATGGAGCTGCCCTTCTATGGGAAACAAACAGGTAAGAAGATACATTTTGTCAGGTGGCAATAAGTACTAAAAGAAAATTAAAGGAGGGAAGTGGAATGGAGCGTGTGTGTGTGTGTGTGCACATGCACAGTGAGGGCTCTTGCAGTATTAACTAGGGTGGTCAGGGACCCTCTTACTGAAAAAGCAACATATGAATAAAGATCTGAAGGACCAGAGGCAGGGAGCTGTAGGGATATCTGGGATAAGAGAGTTCTACGTGTCAGGAACAGCCAGTGCGAAGGCCCTGCGGTAGGAATGCCCCCGGTGTCTGTGTGAGGACCACTGAGGCCAGCGTAGTGGAGTGGAGTGAGCAAGGGGGAAAGTAGGAAGAGCCAACGTCAGAGAGGTGACAGAGGCAGACTCTGTGGGGCCTTGTGGGCCAAGAGGAGGACTTGGGCTTTGACTCTGAGTGAGGTGGAGCTATGGGATGGTTCTGAGCAGAATTTTCTTCTTCCCGAGGTGAATCATTCTCATCCTTTTGCCTGCCCTCTGAACAATGCTATTTGACAAACCTGAAAAATCACTCCCACCTTCAGCCACACCCCTGACTCTCTGAGGCTCTGTTGCCTCCACAGCTTGTTTAAATGAACGAGAACAGAGGAGTGTTGACTCAGGGTAGAGCTGAATTTGTGCAAGTTAAATATGGGTAAGACAGAACTCCTCTGTGTGACCCTGGCCAGGTCACTCCATCCTTTGGGTCTTGGGTTTCTGCTCTGTAAAATGAGCCTAAAATCCTCCCAAGAGCTGACGGGGCTGCAAGGATTCAAGTGACAGAGTCCAGAGGCGCTTTGAGCGATGCCTGGCACGCAATGGCATCACAACAGTTACTATTATTATATACTCCGTCTCAGCCGAGGCCAGACCGCCTGCACCAGCCTGCAGGCATCTGCCAGCTTCGCACTAGGCCTGCGCAGCTTGTATGACTCAGTGGGAGCCACGCTTACCCCCAGAACAAGCCCAGCTTGGCACCTGGCCACACCTCCTCCCGCTGGTTTTGCTGGTTTATCCGCCCTACCTGGATCTGCAGACGCGGGTGTCTGCAACCCCTTGGAATAAAGGGCCCCCGACCATGGTACAAGGTGTCCCCCTCCAGAGTCAGAAGTCATTCCGGAGAGGTCTCGTTCCCTGGGAACCTCTAAATGTTTCAGATCTCCTTCATCACCACAATTACGTTAATTATAATCATCAATAATAACAGCTACAGGGACTTCCCTGGTGGCGCAGTGGTTAAGAACCTGCCTGCAAATGCAGGGGACATGGGTTCGAGCCCTGGTCCGGGAAGATCCCACATGCCGCGGAGCAAGTGGGCCCGTGCGCCACAACTACTGAGCCTGTGCTCTAGAGCCCGCGAGCCGCAACTACTGAGCCTGTGTGCCACAACTACTGAAGCCCGCACGCCTAGAGCCCGTGCTCTGCAACAAAAGAAGCCACCGCAACGAGAAGCCCGTGCACCGCAACGAAGAGTAGCCCCCGCTCGCCGCAACTAGAGAAACCCCACGCGCAGCAACGAAGACCCAACGCAGCCAAAAAGAAATAAATAAATTTATTTTAAAAAATAATAATAACAGCTACATTAATAAAAGTTCCACATGAACTAATGTTTTGTGCCTATTAACTCGTTTCATCCTCACGGCAACCTGATGAGGTGGGGGCTCAGAGCATCTCCCTTTTCTTCAGATGAGACCACAGAGAGGTGAAGGTGTGTGGAGGTGGCAGGGGTGGGAGGTGGCGGGCTCCTCCGGCTAGGCATACTTTGAACCAGCCTGTCAGACACGTGGGCCATAGTCACTTAGCCGTGAAGAGCAAGGATTCTGCAGCAAGGCAGCCCATGTTCAAAAATCCCAGCAGTGAGAACTGGGCAAGTTCCTTCCTCTCTCTGGGTCTCAGTTTCCTCACCTATCAAATGGGGATGGGGACTGAGCCTGTCTCACAGGGTCGTGGTGAGAATTAATACGTGTAAAGTGCTCAGAGACACTCCACAAATGTAAATAAGTGTGGGCTAGTTCTTTTTTTTTAAATTAGTAGTTTCATTCTATCATTGAAACTACTGATAGTTGAGTTTCTTCTTTCTGGCCTTCAGATCGAAAATGGGACGAGACGGCCACAATCAGCCATGAGCTGAAAGATGAGGACCCCAGGCCTGGCACGGCTACACGTGAACCCTCATCCTGCACTCCACGAAGGACAGGGCTCAGACACAGGGGCTGCTCTCTGTTTCGAGGTCCGCGGCACCCAGCAAGGGGGCTGGCACTGGACTGTTGAATGGATGAACAAAGGAATGAAGGAGAACAGAGAGAGTTGTAGAAAGAAAACAACGGACACGACACGTGGCGATGTTAACAGACGAAACAGAAAGAAATACATTGCCTGAGCAGGATGAACTACCATTACAGACTAGAGTGTCTGATGTCTCTGTGATGCCACTGCTTAGAACTGACCCAGCTCAGGGCAGGGGGCACTCGTCTGGAGTCGCCCTGGCTTCTGCTGACTCACTGGTTTCTTCCCAGGCCCCTGATTCTTGACGGAGGCTCCTGAGCGCCTCGAGGGCGTTTAAGACGTCCACTGTTGTGTTATTCTTGACTAGAGCAGCAGAGCTTTTGGAAGTCCAGCCAGGGCAGTGCGCCTTCACAGAGATTCAGGGCTAGCCTGGTGACTGAAGGCCTAAGGTTTGGAATTCTCCTCTTGAAGAAGTGCTGTTGGGCTAGCTGGGATGCCCGGGTAATGGTTCCTGCCACTTCATTAACAGGCTGTGATAAGAAGTGGAGAGAGCAGCGCGCCTTCTACCTGGGTACTGTGAATTTTGCTGACACAAAGGGTGTCCTCTACCTGGTGTTGGACAGACCCTTGGAACTTCACATCTTTCCTGCCTTAACCTGTGTGAGCAGCTGTCAACCTCCTGGGGTGGGGAGAGGGGACTGCCTAGAAATTCGGGGGCCAAAATCATTTCGGTGGCTTTTACTTGGTCTTATCAAAAGGATTCCAATAAAATATTTTAAAGCAAATTAAAAAAAAAAAAAAAAGAAATACATTGTTTACTGTCTGTCTTCCCCACTGAATTGGGAACTCCATGAGGGCAGGGCCTGGGGCTGCCTCAGTCACCACTGGGACCCCAGCACTAGGCTGGGCCCTGTGCAGAAATCAGTGTATGTGACCCTCCACTTCTGGTATGGACCCTCCTACAGGTGCCAACTATGTGCCCTTGTTGGACAAGATCCAATTACCTGAAGGCACCAGGCAGACTCTGGAAGAAGTGACTGGCCGAGTTTCCTGTTTTTAAAAAAGTTAACCTGAGGGCAGGCTGAAGTTGTGCTTGAAGGACCAAAGGACAAACAGAGCCCAGGGTGACCTCAGCTGATAGAAAGTGAGGGGGGGAAATTCCAGAAAGCAGAGAGCCAGAGAGGGGAGCCCCAGGTTCTGTGTATAAGCTCTGCCCAAATCTCTTGTTGACCCATAAAGCAGGCAGGCAGCCCAGCAAAGAGATTTAAACACTGACTCCAACCTAGCTGCTAAAACAGGAAACTCAACACTCTGGAATTATGTAATAGGATCCTGAATTTCCACATCATTTTCTCCCATAGTCCAATATCCAGGATACAATCTAACCTTACTCCGAAAACAAAGAAACAGGAAAATGAGACCCATTTTTTTTCAAGAGAAAAGATAAGAAACAGAGATTGACGCCAAGGCGACCCAGATGTTGGAATTAGGAGACGAGGATTTTAAAACAGCCACTGTAACGACGGTCAGTGATGCAAAGAAAAATATGATTGTGGGACATCACTGGTGGTCCAGTGGTTAAGAATCTGCCTTTCAATGCAGGGGACGCACGTTTGATCCCTGGTTGGGGAACTAAGATCCCACATGCCGAGGGGCAACTAAACCCGCGCGCCACAACTACTGAGCATGCGGGCCACAAGTAGAGAGAAGCCCGCACGCGGCAATGAAGATCCCGAGTGAGCAACTAAGAACCGACGCAGCCAAAGATAAACAAATATTTTTTTAAAAATACGATTGTGGGGACTTCCCTGGTGGTGCGGTGGTTAAGAATCTGCCTGCCAATGCAAGGGACACGGGTTCAATCCCTGGTCCGGGAAGATCCCACATGTCGCGGAGCAACTAAGCTCGCGCACCACAACTACTGAGCCTGTGCTCTAGAGCCTGCGAGCCACAACTACTGAGCCCATGTGCCACAGCTACTGAAGTCCGCACACCTAGAGCCCGTGCTCCACAACAAGAGAAGCCACCGCCATGAGAAGCCCGCGCACCACAACGAAGAGTAGCCCCCGCTCGCTGCAACTAGAGAAAGCCCGTGCGCAGCGAGGAAGACCCAACACAGCCAAAAATAAATAAATAAATTTATTAAAAAAAAAAATACGATTGTGATAAACAAAAAGATATGAAACTTTAGCAGAGAAATGGAAAATATAAAAAAGAACCAAATGGAAATTTGAGAACTGCAAACTACAATACAGGCATACCTCATTTTACTGCGCTTCACAGATACTGTTTTTTCTTTTGATTTTTTGGCTGCACCACACAGCATGTGGGATCTTAGTTCCCTGACCAGGTATCGAACCCATGCCCCGTGCATCCCTGCATTGGAAGCAGGGAATCTTTTTTTTTTTTTTTTTTTTTTTAATTAATTTATTTATTTTTGTCTGTATTGGGTCTTCGGTTCGTGCGAGGGCTTTCTCCAGTTGCGGCAAGCGGGGGCCACTCTTCATCGCGGTGCGGGGACCGCTCTTCATCGCGGTGCGCGGGCCTTTCTCCATCGCGGCCCCTCCCGTTGCGGGGCACAGGCTCCAGACGCGCAGGCTCAGCAATTGTGGCTCACGGGCCCAGCTGCTCCGTGGCATGTGGGATCTTCCCAGACCAGGGCTCGAACCCGTGTCCCCTGCATCAGCAGGCAGATTCTCAACCACTGCGCCACCAGGGAAGCCCGGAAGCAGGGAATCTTAACCACTGAACCACCAAGGAAGTCCCACAGATACTGTGTTTTTTACACATTGAAGGTTTCTGGCAACCCTGCATTGTCAAATGGTTAGCAATTTTTAGCAATAAATTATCTTTTTTTTTTTTTTAAATATAGATTTATTTTATTTATTTATTTGTTTGTTTGTTTTTTGGCTGTGTTGGATCTTCGTTGCTGTGCGCGGGCTTTCTCTAGTTGCGGCGAGCGGGGGCTACTCTTTGTTGTGGTGCGCGGGCTTCTCATTGCGGTGGCTTCTCTTGTTGCGGAGCACGGGCTCTAGGCACACAGGCTTCAGTAGTTGTGGCTCGCGGACTCTAGAGCACAGGCTCAGTAGTTGTGGCGCACGGGCTTAGTTGCTCCACGGCATGTGGGATCTTCCTGGGACAGGGCTCGAACCCAGGTCCCCCTGCATTGGCAGGCGGATTCTTAACCACTGCGCCACCAGGGAAGCCCCAATAAATTATCTTTTAATTAAGGTATGTACTTTTTTTTAGACATAATGCTACTGCACACTTAATAGATTACAGTATAGTGTAAATGTAACTTTTATATGCACTGGGAAACCAAAAAGTTCATGTGACTTGCTTTATTGCTATATGCGCTTTATTGTGGTAGTCTAGAACTGAACCCACAATATCTCTGAGGTATGCCTGTATCTGAAATTTTTAAAAATCATTGGATGGGCTTAACAGCAGAACAGAGATGACAAAGGAGTCGATGAATCTGGTCAATGGAAATTATCCAATCTGAAGAATAGACCTGTGGGACAATCAAAAGATCTAACAGACATGTAACTGGAAATCAGTTCATGTGGATTGAGTAATTAATTGCATGAAAGCATGCAATTTTTTTTTTTTGGCCGCACCACTCACAGCTTGCAGGATCTTAGTTCCCCGACCAGGGATTGAACCCGGGCCCCTGCAGTGAAAGTGCTGTGTCCTAACCACTGGACTGCCAGGGAGTTCCCAGAAAGCATGTAATTATTACAACATGCTTTACTGACATAAAAAAAACAGATTCTGGGTGATTAAAGGTCTTGATCAAGGCCACAGATTCAGGATGAAAACCCTTTAGAGCCGATGATCCTGTCATGTTCTGTTGGACTAATTTCTTTTCTTTTGTTTTTGCCACACCGTGCGGCATATAGGGTCCTAGTTCCCTGACCAGGGATGAACCCATGCCTCCTGGAGTGGAAGCGTGGAGTCTTAACCACTGGACCGCCAGGGAAGTCCCATGGACGAATTTCTGTATTTGAAAATGATCAAAGTGGAAGTTAGAAGCTGCTTAAAACACTAATTATGAAGCATTACTCTATTCCCAGGAGCAGGGGAGACTGGCAGGGTTGGGTGTGGAGAGCACCTGGTACCTGAAGTGAACATTTTTCCTGCGCCAGAGATCACCACAGCACGACAGTCGGAATCTTCTGCAATCTTGTTGAAGCACACCACCATCTCGCTGTGGGGGAAAGGGGGAAGGGCTATGTCTGGCGTGGGAATCCCCTGCCCTCAGGCCCACCCCTGCCCAGTCCCTTAGCCCCTGCCTCCTCCTGCAGGCAGGCCTCCAGAATCTGCAGGCCGGACCTCCAGAAGGCCTTGTTCATGGCGTTTCTCTTCTCCGGCCGGTTTAGCTGCACGTGCAGAATGTGTTTCTGGGCAGATGTCACCCGAAGGGACTCATAGCTGTGGCCTGGGGCTTCCTCGGGGGCTGCTTTGGAGGCCTCATCTTGTGCAAAGGAACTCATGGGATGAAGGTTAAGGCTGAGACCCAGGTTGGTGCGGGCTGTCAATCCTGGGGAGATGAAGGAAGGAAGAGCCATTGATGACCCCAGACTGGGGGCACAGCACCTTCAAGAGCAGAGGGCACACATCCCAGTGACACTAGACTGGGGAACACAGGCCTGTTAGAAGCCTTGGTTTAGGGAAATACAGACTTTAAGATTAGGGTGCACTTTATCAGTGGCCTCAGTATGAGGACCACTTCAGACCCGTGATCGTGGTACTGACTCCAGGTTGCGAACACTGAGCTGTCAGCGACCCGATTGTAAGACACAGGCCGTTTGGATGGCGGCACATGGACCCCTGAGTTTAATAAGGGGCTCGGATCCTGCGAGACCCGGGATAGGCCTCCCCGTCCGACTGTCGCTATAACAGCACGACAGCTCAACGGACCCCCAAAGGTCAAGAGGTGACTCACGCCGGGTCAGCAAGTTGCGTAGTCTCCGAGAAGCCGCTCTCACCGCCGCCATTGCTACTGATTCGCTGGAGTAAACCGACAGGAGGAAGCGAAGGGGGCGGGCACAAAAGGCCGCCATGTTTGGTGAGGGCATCGAAGCCGCAGCCTGACCCCGGTGACGGTCCTCTTCTCGCCATCTTTACCAAGGGCAACCGGAAACAGCCTTCCAGGTTCGCCGGCCATTAGAGTGATTCGGTCATGGAAACTTTGGACCAGTAGATTCCCGGACTAAGAAAATGGTTCACACTGCTGTTGGACATTCTGTACAGAATTCACCACAGCTGTTTCATAATGGTGGAGAAACTGAAGACAGATGAATGTCCAAGGGCATAATGGCAGAATAACTGCAGCTCTGCAAGTTTGCAATCATGTATATATTAACTAAAAAAAAAACACAGGGGGCTTCCCTAGTGGCACAGTGGTTAAGATTCCGCCTGCCAATGCGACGGACATGGGTTCCAGCCCTGGTTCGGAAAGATCCCACATGCCGCGGAGCAACTAAGCCCGTGGGCCACAACTACTGAGCCTGCGCTCTAGAGCCAGCGAGCCACAGCTACTGAAGCCTGCGCACCTAGAGCCAGTGCTCTGCAACAAGAGAAGCCACCACAATGAGAAGCCTACTCGCCGCAACTAGAGAAAGCCCGCGAGCAGCAACAAAGACCCAACGCAGCCCAAAATAAATTAAAAAATAAAAAATTTTTAAAAATAAAAGAAAAAAGCTACTACTGAATTTATCCATGTGAGGGAATGGGAATATAGGCCGGCCAACATTAAGCGCTGACTATATAATCTGAATTGCCACACCACTGCAGGGTTGTACTATTTTATGTTGTATGAAGAGGAAACCGGCTGGGGAGAAGTCATTAGTTCAAGGTCTCTGTCTCTGGCAAATTGGGTTGTAGTGAATACTTGGCTTTCTTTTTTTTTAATTTATTTAATTTTTTGTCTGTGTTGGGTCTTCGTTGCAGTGTGCGGGCTTCTCATTGCGGTGGCTTCTCTTGTTGCAGAGCACGGGCTCTAGGCGCGTGGGCTTCAGCAGTTGTGGTTCGCAGGCTCTAGAGCGCAGGCTCAGTAGTTGTGGCCCACGGGCTTAGTTGCTCCCCGGCACATGGGATCTTCCCAGACCAGGGCTGGAACCCGTGTCCCCTGCATTGGCAGGTGGATTCTTAACCACTGTGCCACCAATGAAGCCCTACTTTGACTTTTTTTTTGTTTCTTTTTGGCCGCACTGCACACTGCATGCATGTAGAACTTCCCAGACCAGGGATCAAACCTGTGCCCCCTACAAGGGAAGGGTTGAGTCTTAACCACAGGATCACCAGGTTAAGTCCTATTTTGCCTTCTTAATGTGTCAGATGGTAAGGCTCTTTTGGAAAACAGAGAATGTTTGGTCATCTACACAATGGAGAACTCTGGAACCACTATGCAGATACCAAGATGTGAGAGAAAAAAATTTAAAGATGTAGAACATTTAGGTTGCTATAAAAAGACGGTTATAGATGGCTGTACATTCATGAAAAACAATATATGCATAGAATATCTAGGAGACTCATAACTACTAACATGGGATGAAGACTGGGTGCTGGCAGACAAAATGGGGAAATTTACTTTTTACCCCCCTTGATTAGCTTAAAATAATCCTAGATTTTTAAGTTACGGCTGCAAGGTGACTGTAGTTTCTCCTTGTCTAGAGGTTTGCAGCTTTCCCTGATGAAACTCTGATAAATGCCATTCGACTTCAGTAGATGTTAATGTTTAAAAACTCTACAGATTACAAAGTGGGTTTTTTCAAGCGCACACAAGGAACTGGACTTTTTGACTTGCTCCTCTCTGCAGGATCTCTCCCCTCCAGTATGAGTCAAGGTTCTTAAAAGGCGGCTCCCTTCCAGGTTATCGTCTGCCCTCCACCCATATGGCCCAGTCCCAACCATAAGCACAAGTTCCCACCGACCAAGACTGGGGAATATCTATCAAGATGCAATTGAATGTATCCTTTAATCCAGCAATTCCACTGCTAGGAATTTACCTCCAGATCAGTATCAAGGAAGTTGGGTTAACATTTGTACGAAGATGCATAGTAGTACTGTTTGCAGTAGCAAATTGGAAATTACCTTCAGAACCAAGTAAATTATGACATATCCACACAAGATACTGTGTAAGACTAAAGATAATGAGGTTGCCCTGCATGTGATATGAGAACATCTTACAGTACAAAGCATTTTCTGTTAAGACACATATCCAAATAGGAGAACTTTCCTTATGGGAAAAAAAAAACTTGCTTCCAAGGGGAGTGGGGAGATGACTTTCACTTTTATCTGAGGTTTCACTTTCCAACCTTAAAGAAAGGCGGGTGTTTACTTTGTAAGATTAAGGCTTTCTTCTTTTTAAAATCTCTTCAATTTTTAAATTTTTTCAACTATTTACTTAAAAAAAAATAAAAAGACTCTTCAACTAGATCCAGCTTGCTTGGGTAGAGCCCATGAAGGATGCCACCAGGTCTCCCAGATTTTCAAGACCCTTTCATCATCTCCCAATCTGCATCTCTGGCCCACACTGCTCCTCAGGGCTGGGTCTGCCCCTCTGGAGGGGCTGCAGCTGTGTCCTGGCCGGCCTGCCCCTCTTCAGAGGACTGAGTGTGAGGGAAGCAGACACACCCCAGAATCCCAGAAAGTGCTACGTTTATTTTCCAAACAATTTTATTGAAATGTGCCAAGAGTACACGGGCAGCACAAATGTATGAACAGGAAAAAAAAAAAAATCACATGTACAATAATTTTTAAAAAGTGAAGGTTAATCTTGGGAGATATCAGTTCCCCTTCCCCTCCCCCTTTAGACTTCCAGCGTTTCCATTATGGTTAAGCCTCTACTAACCTAGCATTAAAAAAAAGGAATACAGGAACATCTGCAAAACAAAACAAACAAAAAAACCAGCATAAAGGAAAGAAATGTTTTCCTGCTCAGATGGGACTCTCCATAGGCACCTAATTAGGAGGCGTGCTGAGCGGTGGAGAAACACAACTTCAGGGTGTAAGGGTACGGCCCATCTGCAAAAGAGAGGACAGAGGTGTACCTGGGCCCCTCTCGGGATGCTCCCCCCACCCAGAGTTCCCCTGGCTTTGCACACATCTCTCCTTTTCTGCAATTCAACTGCAAGGGTCTAACTCTTCACTGCCACTTTTGAGACTCAAAAACAAGCCTAACACACAAGGCATTTCTCCTTCTCTTCCTTCAATTCCATGGAGGATCCCATTCCCAGCTTTTCAGCTGGCGCACAACAACAGGCCTGCCCAGGAACTGGGTGGGCAAATTTTACCTGCTGGCTGTTACAGCCCCTTTTCCTGGGTACTGAGCCAGCCTCTGATGCACAGAGAATGGCAGCTCCCTGGAGGACAAGCCTGAGCAACTCCCAAGCTGGCAGAGCGGGCGGCAGCAAGCAGCTAGGCTGGCCCTCCCACATGAAACATCAGGCTGCTCTCCTGGCCACCAGGTCCCACCTGCCTGTGTCACTGACAATAAGGAAATCCCTGGGGCCCTATCTTGATGGCAGGAAGGATGGCTCTGGCCCGAAGCGAGCCAACCCATTAAGCCACAAGGGGGATGGATGACCGCAGGACCCACAGACACTCACTTGGGTTTTTCATCTGATAATGGTTCAGGAAGCCCAGAGTTTCCAGGGCATCGCTCTTGGATTCCCACTCCAGCAGCCCAGAGGAGCTGCGTTCACCTGACAGGAAAAACAAAGGTTTTAGGCTGACTGAGCAGGAGCCAGGGAGCTGCCCACCTACAGTCAAGGAATGGGGGAGGAAGGTGGGGCAGTTTACTCACTTTTGCCTGAGAATACTTTCACAGAAGATGGCCGCTTCACTCCCAGCTCATCGCAGATCTGCAACAGAAACAGAAAACAGACTCAAAGGACTTCCCTGGTGTTCCAGTGGTTAAGACTCCACGCTTCCACTGCAGGGGGCATGGGTCTGATCCCTGGTCAGGGAACTAAGATCCCGCATGCGGCGTGGCCAAAACAAAAACAAAAAACAGACAGACTTAGAAACACAAGGAGTGCCACATGGTGGAATTCAAGCACACCACAGCTGAACACTTGGATTTTTCTGGACAAAAGAGTTTCTAAGCTTTTATCACACACTCTAAGGTGTCCCTGTAATCCCCCCAAAGGTTGAGAAACACTGCTCTTAACTATTTTGTTGCTTAAAACCGGGAAACTGCTTTTTAAATTTCCCATCTTCAGCTGTTATTTGGGTGTGTTCTGGCACTAGGTAAATGTTCGCTAAACCGAATAGCAACACCTCAGGCCACAGTAAGGCCCAAAGTCCAACTCCACAGTCAGACTTCCACCCTTCCCCAAAGCTGCCCCGGTTCCCTCTGACAGCACCATAATGGGACCCTCCCTTCTAATGTCATCTAGGCCCCAGACGGCATGACAGTGTGGATGTTTCAAGATTGGACGCCCATCACCAGTCCGTCATCCAGACAGGGAGAAATCTTTCAAGGCAAATGAGCAGCCACTCTGACTTGCCAAAAATACAAGCAGCATGGCAAACTCCACTGTTGCTGGAAGTCTGGAGCCATTCTGAGCCTTTCTTGGTCCCGGCTATGTCGCTAGCACCCAACCCAGAGCCCAGCAGAGCAGCTCAATAGATATTTGTTAAAATATAAAAATGAATGGCCTCCTCAGACGGCTATGCTGAAGGACCAAGTCCACGGCACCCACCTCAAAGAAATTCTCCTCCGTCACCTCCAGAGGGGCATTGAAAAAGTGTAGCACGTTGCTAGGGTGCTGGATGCGGTTCTTGGCTGCCTGCTCTGGAGTGGAGAACCGATTGTTCCTTGACTCACTGAAGTCTTTGTAACTGCAGGACCCATCTTCTAGCCCATATGACTGACCGGGCATGATGGCTGGTTGTTTGGAGACACTGTGGGAGTGAAGGGGAGCCCTGTGTCAGACCTCAAGTTGTCCCCCACCTTCTCCTGTGGCCTCCTTCCTGTCTGATAGCAATGTATGCCTCAGAGGGCACTGCTCCACAGCTGAGGAGAGGCCGACACACTTTCGCCCACTGCTTCAGAAGAACATCTGGGAACACACCTGCATGCCCAACTCCAGCCTGGATAAGCACTTGGCTTCTCTGTGCTCCTCTGACCTCTGTCCAGAGTGGGCCCCGTTCCCCCCTCCCTTCTCTCCTCAGTCCCTCTTCAACGCTCCCCAAGCCCGAGGAGCCTGGGTACCTACCAGACATTCAGCTTCTGCCCAAACATGAAGTTGTTGTTGAGGTGAGTAATGGCCCGGTCCACAGCATAGCCATCAGCCATCTCCACCATGGCAGCCCCCGGCTTGCTTTTCATGAATTTCACCTTGAGGAGAGCAGTCGTGATCAGCACCACTGCCCAGCTGTCAGAGACCCTTCTCCTGTCCCTTCCAAGTCAGTTAGAAGGAAGTCAACGCCTGCTCTGGATCGAGGCTTCCATTTCCTCACTTGCGAGGAGTCAGGAGAACAAAGAAGCGTGTCTGGCCCACAGCAGGTGCTCAGCCCAAGTTAGGCAGCAGAGACTAGGCAGTCTTTCCCTAACCTCAGGACCTGACCCATGAGTGGGTCATTTAACGAAGCACAACAGAAAAGCAGGAATGGTGGGAGAAAAAAAAGCAGCTACTTCCATCAACAGACATATGTACAGATACTGAGTCATGACTATGTGGGTTATGTTATAAAAACACTAAAAACAGTAGTGTCAGCTCTGAGTCCTGCTTCCACATACAGGTATGTGAACCTGGGCAAGTTATTTGCCCCCCATGCTTTCACTTCCCCTGCTTGCCTCATTACGGATTCTTGTGAGAATGAACAACTTACAACATTTAAAGCACTTTTAACAGTGGTACCAAAAAAACGCTTGACACGTTATTAGCTGCTAATATTAATGGGCCAGGCCAGGGGCTGTAAACTCAAAGGCTTCCAGGACCCAGATGGGTTTGACAGAAGAAACGACCTAGTCTGAGGTGGGCAGTCACCAGACAGCCCCAGCCGACTGTTCTCCCAGGCAAGGCAGGAAGGCTCAGTGTTGCCATAGCATCTGAAGTGTTCCAGAGAAAATCCTTACATAATGATCTTTAACTGTGATGGGTAAATTTTATACACCGTAATATTTACGTAATATTAAGTACTAACACTTTCATGTGATAAAGTCTGTTTTTTTCCAAAAAAAAAAATAACACTGAAAATTAAAAAAAGTAAAAAATAAAAAAATAAACCACCCACATAGCAAGAGGACCAAATAAAATCCATCTGCAGTGTCACCTGATTAAATAAGTTACCCTCTCTGGACCTGCTTGCTCCTAAAGAGGCTCCTTCCCCCTTCTTTGCTCACTAGGGGGCCAAAAGGTCGGGGCCTCCCCTGGGGCTGCCAGGGCTATAAGGAAAGCAGTGGACCTAGCGGAAGCTCACCTTCTCCACATTGCCATACAAGCAGAAGACATTGAAGACCCGGTCACAGTTCATCTTAGACTGATCCAAGCCATAGACCATGAGCACAGGGCTGTCGGCGTGGGGGCCATACTCGGGTGGTGGGGGAGGGGGTGGGGGGTGACCATACTGGGGGCCGTAGCGACTTGGGCCCCGGCGGTGACCCCCCACTGGTGGGCCCATCCTTCTCCCTTCGTAGTGAGGTGGGGGGGGCCCGTAGCCCTCATCATGGTAATGGCTGTGGTACCCACCGTGGGGCCCTCCTGGGGGGTGGGAAGGAAAGAGAGGGAGGACGGGTGAGAATTTGCGCGTCGGGCGGCGGGCAGGGGCACATGAGCCACGGGAGTCCACGGAGGGGAACCCCCTGCCCTCACCATATTCTGCGGGGTGATCTCCCAGGAGAGGGGGCTGCCTCTGGCGTTTGTTAGGGTTGCTGCCAGGGTCACCTGCAGACAGAGACAACAGTTAGAACCTAACTTGGAAAAAGGGGTAGCTCCCTCCCTCCTGACTACACAGGCTGATCTCGGCGTCCCTCGGCTCCTGAGGGCCTGGGCAGTGGCCTTTCCTTCCTCACAAGGGTTACTGGGGCTTCCTTCCTGTGGCCGGACCCAGGGTGGGCATGAAGCCCAAGCCTCAAGGCTGGAGCCCACTGTCCCTCCCGCCGCCCACTCCAAGCAGGCTGCCTTCCTTTATCCGTGAAGGATGAAGCCGGGTTCCGGGCCTCTCACCTTCCCGAGATCTGGCAGGAAGCCCAGCTCTTGGGCCCTCTGGGGAAGTTGCAGCCACTATGGAAGCTGATATGGGGGCCGGGAACAGATTTCTAAAATAACTCCCAATGAAGGGAGAGGAGTTAAGAGCCAGAAAATAACCCATGGAAGGGTAGAAAAATAAAATTGGGCCCACAAAGCCCCAAGGATCTAAGAGCGCTAGGGCCCACTCTCTAGAGAGAAGACTTTCTCAATCTTGGTACCGGTCACCCTCCCCTCTAGTCACATCCACCCCAAGAAGAGGGACTGTAGAAGAGGACAAACAGGGCGACATCAACATCAGTTCAAATGAGCAGTCATGTACAAGGCATCAACAGTCTCAGACAATGGCGCAGTTCCACCCAGCCCCAACCCCAGCTGCAGTTCATAATCGCTACCGTTAACTCAGCACTTGAGTGGCAAACACTGTGCTAAGTACTTTACAAACAGACATCACCGTTTCTTAAATTCCTCACAACAACCCTATGAGGTAGGTACTATTTTAGCCCCATTTTACAGATAAGGAAAATGAGCACTTAACTTTTAACTGAGCAGTTATTAATACACTTTGGCCCAAGGTCACAAAGCAAGTTAGTGGCCAAGCCGGGACTTGAACCCAGGCCTGGTTGACTCCAAAAACCCAGGGCTCGGGACCACTGCCCTTTCCTGCCACCCGGCCTGGGTTTTGTTTTCCAACAGTCATTACAAAGATGGAAAAGGGCTACTTACAGCAGAAGTACAGAGTACAATGTCCATTTGTCACAAAAAACAAATCTGTATTTTCTCTTACCATTGGACGCTTCAACAGTGAGTTAGCACAGTTCTGAAAGATGGCGTCCCATCAAACATACACTGCGACCCTGCATCACATGGTTTTACAGTCATAAATACAAGTTACGGTACACATCCGATACAACTTTTTTTTAAAGAATTGTTTTAAAAGTCAATGTTTTGATTAAATCAAAAATGGCTCACAGATGTTCTGTCCTCAGAAGATATCAGAAAAGTGGCAAATAAAGGTGTATGAAGTGGGTAGTGTCCCTCCATGTTGTCACCTCCTCACATTGTGTGCTGCAGTGCGGTGCTTCTGGCTGTGTAGCGTTCCGTGTGCGTGTCTCCTGGTTATGAGGTGTGCCAGTGGCCCCACTATGCCCGCGCTTTTGGCCTTGGGAGCACTCCCAGTTACCCGCCAGCAGGTAACTGTGTACCTCTGAGCTGTTTGGCTGTTTGGTTTTAGGTCTGTTTTGGTTTTTTTGATTTTTTGCTGCTGTTGTGGTTTAAGTTTGTTTTTGTTTTTTTTTGGTTTCTGATCTCCAGTTGGTGCAGATTATGTTGGCAGCCGATGACTGCAGAAAAAATAAAAATATCAAAACAGAAAAAAAAAAAAGAAAGCCCTCCCCAAACCAAAGGACTTAAAAAACGAAAAACAAAAAAAACCAAACCCACATGGCGAGGAATGGAGAGGATCCTATTGTCTTGGAGGCCCATGGAATCTACTTCAGTCTATGAAACGTTCTCCGAAAAGAGCGCCGCTGGCTGGCTGGGAGAGCTGTTCTCTGTGTTTCCTACTTCTGTGTACATTTTCGGGTTCAAGTTTGCTTGGATTTTGACATTTTTTTAATGTTTAGTAAAAAAGCAGTGTCTGCTGCCATGTTGCGTCTCTTTCTTTGTCTCTGTCTGCCTCTGTGCTTGTAGCTGTTCCTTGGAGCGCGGTGTGGTGTTCTTGATGTAGTGAGCTCAAGTCTGCGGCTGTTTCTGGGGACGTGGTGGAGGCTGCATGTTCTGTTCTCTCCAGGAAGAGCTAGTGGTTTCTACCCTGTGTGTTGGTGAGCAATGTGCAGAGGCAGAGCCGCTGAAGTCTGGTTCCCAAGGGGGTGGCGAAGCACCTCCCTCACTCCAGGTCACCTCAACAGCTCTCGTTTTTGACCCCCAGCCTGGGGGCGGCCAAAGCTGAGAGGCATCAAAACCAATGCACAGCCAGCCCCTGCCACTAGCCCCTGCCGGTCTGCACATCTTCTATTTATGTTCCTTGGAGAAGAAATGGTTGGTTGCCGTGTTTCTGTTAGCAGTCATGTAATGCCATTGCCCGCTCTGGTACATTCACTCGGTCACCAATTTGTCTCTGACCTCTGGAGGGGGCAGCGAGCCCCACAGCGCCCACTGTGAGGGTCCTGGGGAAGAGCCTAGCCCACCCGGCCCTCGGCTTCCCAGCTGCAAGGGCGAACAAGACAGGCCTGCCTAGGAACAGGGGCCTCTGGCCTCCCAGGGCCTGTGAGATGTCAGCCACCAGCCACCTCCCTCAGCCCACGGCCTAGCCCGACGTATCAGACCAAGACAGAAACAGAGATGGATGGTCTTGCTGAGGGGGCACCGCTGTTTTTCAAAGGCAAGGCTCCACCTCTCCCCCCTATCCAAGGCAAACCATTCTTGACAGATTCTAGGAAGGGGGTTGTCCATTTGGGCCCCCTGCAGAGATGTTGCATCCCCTCTACAAGTGAGGTGAGGCGTGTCCGCCCTGCTCCAATCCAGGGTGTCTCACCTCCACAAGGTCAACTTGCTCAAAGGCTCTGCTGCGAGGGCCTGGGAGCCCTCATCACATCCCCAATCTGTCCGCCCAGAAGCAGACCCTGTCAATAGTGGAGAGCAAGAGGACCACTCCTGGCCCAGTGAGAATGGGGTCAGTGACCCTAAGCACGCTCCTAGAAGAAAAGCAGCAGAATCCGTTTGGGAGCTGCTACTGGTTTGTAAGCCATTGCCGTGGCCTGTGCTCAGTGAGGCCCTGCTCCCCACCCCACCCAGGCCTCTGCCTTGACCCTGCATCCTCTGCTGCATCAAAGGGCCACAAGCAGCAGCTAGGACCTACAGAGGCCCCTCATTCACCCCCTCCCACTGGAGTGTATCTTCCAAGAGCTGACCCCCAAGGCCCTCCCATGTCCACAGGAGCCCAATGGCATTACATAACCCTGAGTCCAGGTCTATGAAGTGCGCTAGTCAAGTGAAGGCAAGGCGGGTATGTTTAAAACAAAGCTGCCGTCAGGATTACCTTGTCCACTGAGGTTGGGGTTTGTGTAGTCCCAAGTATCCTGATCATTCTTGAACACGTTTAAGCGTGTAGGCTGCAGGAACAAAAAAAGCTTGAGGTCAGCCAGGCTCCAGGCTCACCTAGGAAGCTGACAAGCGGCAGCCATTTCCCAGACCTACCTTCGCATATTCAATCTTCAGAGTGCAACAGCCTGAGTAGATGTCAGCCCCATTGAGTGAGGCCTTGGCCCGCTGGGCACTCTGCACAGAGTCAAATGTGAGTACAGTTAAGGCAAAGTCCCATCCCAAGAGCTCTCTGAAAAGAGCTTCAAGTTGCGCCAGAGAGGGAGGACAAGCAGCACCCCGAAGACTGCTCCAAGCGGGCTCTGGGGTTAGTTCACTGCCCACAGCCACCAGCCACGTGTACGGACGCAGCTGGAGTGCTGCCCCAAATGCGCAGACACGGCCAGAGCGCCTCTGAGACCTGCACTCCCCCTGCCCGGCCCCACCGCAACAACCTTCTCTGCCAGCGTCCCAGGCCGAGCCACCTTCTTCCTCGGCCTCATCCTCCCCCTGCTTCTACGCGCCCTGATTAAGCCTGAACGATCTCTGAAACGTTAACTAGATTACACTCCTGCCCTGCAAACCCATCAGTGACGTCCCACTACACCGACCCAAGCTTCACCCCACTGCCTGGGACGCCGTAACTTCTTCCAATGTCCTAAGGAACTCTCCCCCTCGTCAGCTACTCTTCAGTTGTCAGGTTGCTCGCTTTCTCCAACGCTAAGCTCCTGCCCACCTGAGGACCTTTGCAGAGGTGGTGTCCTCGGCCTGCATATCAGTTCCTACCTCTACATGGAAATAAGGATAGCGCCTTCTCAGAGACTTTCCCAGAAACCCTGTAAATTCTTTCCTCTTGTATCTCATGGCACACTCTTCTCTCCCTTCACACTTTAAACCCCATACTTTCACATTACACAACCCTTGAACATGTGTACACGTGTGGGTGTTTTAGGGGCACCAACTCTCTGTGCAATTGAAATAATCCATGTATTTAACCAACCACAGATGGCATAATACTGTAGTATACATTTAGTGAGTGAGATTCACCTTAAGTGGACCCACAGAGTTCAAATCTGACCTGTTCAAGGGCCAATTATTTAGGTGCGATTGTTTATTAACCATCCCTTCCATGAGACCATGGGCTCTATGAAGGCATCTGGCACATGGCAGGCGTTCAGGAGACACGTGCTGGTTGAAAAGATGGACTCCGACCGAGCCCTGTGAGCTCCCATCTCAAGGAACACCCATTTCCTAGCAAAGGATATTCCACCATAGCCTGGACTCCATTCTTCCGGAAAATGACAATTCTCTGGACAGGACCACAAGGGTTACAGATAGTATAAAGAACATCCTGTAAAAACCAAAGACAGGCAAGATGAAGGGACACTAGCAGGTCAGTCTGGCTCATGGGTGAAGACAGGAAGAAAAGGCAGGAGGGAGATTCCATAGAAGAGCCTAAACGAATAACCACTGGCACGCACCGTGGTAATTGAATAGATGGGGTTCAGGATGGTAAAGAGAAGCACACTGTTGACGCTCCTGGAGTCATCCGAGTCCCCGGGGCGGGAGATTTTCTGGCTGGTAGAGTAATTGACAAAAGCTGGGTGGCCCGCAATGTAGATCTGGTTGTCGGCTGCGTAGTTCACGGCGTTGCAAGCCCCCAACACATCTTCAAATTCCACCAACGCTTGTCTCTTTTTAGGCATTACCACCACATAACTGGCAAAGAGAACACACGTTGCAATCCTCTCAGGGGGATGGAGACAAGAGTCAGAGGACGACCTCAGTTATCTGCGATCCGACTCCTCCCTGGCCTCTGGACTCCTCTGTGCCCGTCATGGTTTCTTGACGTGAACACCCCTTGCCGTTAAGTGGCACGACAAGCAAAAGAGGTGTGTGCGGCTTTGGCATCAGCTTCTCTGGGAAGCCTTCCTTCCCAACCCCTCACCTGATCGAGTCAGATGCCTCCCACAGACGGCTGGGTTTCCCCTATCACAGTGTTGACCACTCTGGGTAGGCAACTGTCTGGCAGGAATCAAGACAGTGATGTTCACTCCTCTATTCCCATTACTCACCATGTGCCAAAATTACCAGGCAGAGAGAGAGAAAAAAAAGGAATGACAAAAAAAAAGGAAGGAGAGAAAAACACAGAACTTGCTGTAACTTATCCAAAGTACAATGGCTAACCCCAGGAGTAATGGACCCCAGGACCTAGCTAAAGGAAGGAGAGAAAAACACGGAACTTGCTGTAACGTATCCAAAGTACAATGGCTAACCCCAGGAGTAACGGAGCCCCAGGACCTAGCTAAAGGAATCTGGACCGAAATGGCCCAGTTACTTCTAACCAGAAACCCGGTGACACACAGGACACCAAGGAGTTGACTCATCTGAACGCCCAACCCCTGGCCTCTGAGCTGAGTACCTGATGGGTCCAAACTCCTGCAAGGCCTCCACAAGGTCAGCTTCCACCACGCCGTCAATCAGGCCCCTGATGTGGACAACTGGGGAGGCGGGGGTTTTGTGCGGGTCATCGTAGTTCTCCTGAGAAAGGAAGCAAAAACAAGACTTCACTTTCTGCTGTACAAGACAGTGGATTACTGACTTCCGTGCCACTGGGGACTCAAACAGATAAAACATTCGAGGGTGTCACCCAGGAAAGACATACAGGGCAGGCAACTAGGGACGGCAATTCAACCAATCACCCCACAAGGATTCTGGGCCAGCAGAGCAGAAGGCCTGAGTGTATGGCCACATGCCTAATGGCTCTTACTGTAGTTTCTGACGAAGGCAAAATGCAGGACCAGACAAGTCCCAAGTCCCATCTTACAGTCTTCCCAGCACCAGTCTCTTCCCACTGGTCAAAGAAATGTGGGAAAAGAGTGGCTTGGAAAGGGGACTCAATTTTCTGCTGCAGCCTGAACCAGGACATTCCCTTTGCATTCACCCAAGTTTTTCTGCCCCTCCCCTAGTGGAGGAACCTACCATCACCACACAGCCAAGCACTGCTGTTCCCCACCACTCATCCCCAGGTCCAGCAGGCGCCTCAGACACCGTGGCATCCAGGCCAGTCCTGACTGCCTCTAGTCTTTACTCTCTCACCAAAATCTGTATTGGAAAATACTACCTAGGTCAGACTAATGAAAAAGAGAGTAGTCTTCAAAAGAAGAGAAGATCCAACCTGTACCACTAAAAATCAAGACAGTTCCCTTCCCAGGGGAAGTATCTTTCCACCCACAGACAACAGCGTCTGGGAATCAAGAAAAAGCAAAGTAACTTTCTCCACCTCTCCTGGGCTCTGGGCCCAGCCTCCCATGTGAGAACCACCAAGCAGAAGCCCATGTACCACGGGCAGAACTGGATTCTATCTCAGGAATGAACCACACAAACCACAGGAGCCACACCCGCCTGATGGTTACCAGCTCAGCGATTTGGAGCTCCACAGCCCTGAGTTCTAATCCCTGCCCCTCCTCAGACTAGCTACAAGACCTAAAGAAATTTACCTCGCCTCTGTAAATGGAGAATAGTAAGCCCATCCCTTACCTCATAGAGGAGTATTAAGAATTCAATTAAGATACCTTTCAAATGCACGCAACAAGGCCTGGCACGGTTTAAATGCTAATAAATCACGGCTACAGAGCACCGCTAAACCATGGAAAACTCTGCAAATGGCTGAACAGGACAGGGCTTCAGGAACTTCCAAGGAGGAGGGAATGGGCTCCAAGCCAGGAGTAACAATTGGTTGTCTTTTCCGAGGAGACTGAAGAGGCTGAACCCCTTACAAAGTGCCCACCCCTCAGGGAACATTTTGGTTCATCAAACCTACCGCACCCAGTTAACCCTCAAAAATGTAAGCAAACTTGTGATAACTCCAGAGCTTGGTTCAACTTCCAAACGGCTAAAAAGACCTCTCACAACACTTTCTTCCGGTTTTTAATGCCCACAAAAATTAGGCAGATATTCTGGTCTGGGGGAATATCCTCAAAGAAATCAATTTCTGTACTGAGACAAACCATGACGCTACAAAGATCAAAGAGCGATCAGGCAGAATACCCCACTCAGGCACGGAAAAGGCTACCGCCCACCCATTCCCCGCTCACGCGGTGCCCCCCCCCACAACCGCCCACAAGGCCCGGGCAGGAGAAGTGCGCCTGCGCATGGGGCCAAAAAAGAAAATGATAAAGAAAAAATCGGCCCGACCGCGTGCCCGGCCCCCACAAGCCAGCCCGCGGCGCCTGCGCACTGCGCCACCTGCAGCGCGAGCAGTTTCCTCCGCCCCCACACCCCGCTCTGTAGAGCGCGCACGCGCAAGCGCCTGTCCTCGCGCAAACCCCGCCGTTTGCCCAACGCCTAGCCCCTCCCCCACACCGTCCACGGCGCGAGGGCCTGGGCGCGTGCGCACAGCACCCCCCCCCCAAAATAAAGGCCCTCAACGTAAGAAATTTTTCCTCCCTTCCCGGCCGTCTCCGGCGCTTAGGGCCCTGGCCTCACCCCGCCGCCACCGCCCGCCGCCCCGGCTCCTCCACCGCCGCCGCCGCCTCCATGCTGGTCGCCAGCGTTGTCAGTCTTGAGCCGTTTAGGGGCCCGGCCGCCCTCACTGCCGCCGCCGTAGTAGCGGCCACCGCCGCCTCCGCCGCCCGCCGCCGCCATCTTCACCATCGCTCCGGACCGCCTCCGCTGCTCGTCCGGCTGCTGCCTCTGCTCCAGCCTCCGACGCCGCTTCTCCGCCCGGGGCAGCAGCCTCCGCGACATGGCGGCCCAGAACCCGCCTCCCCCCGCCTCTCATTGGGGGAGGGACACGCCCGTCACCCGCCGCCCCCACCCGATAGGGGGAGCCACTGGTCCCGCCGCTGGGGGAGGGGAAGCCTCCATACGTCTTGCGCACCTATTGGATAAAGCCCACGCCGTTCTGCAGGAGTGCCCGCCCTTGTTTGTCTGGGACACTCCTTATAGGCGAGCGCTTTCTGCCAGTCATTTCTGCGACCCCGCCGCCTTAAAATAAACTCCAACTTGATTGGTCAGATTTCTGACACCGCCTGGCCTCGTTAGGAGCACCTGATAGGAGCGGCGGTCCCCACTCTCCCCAAAAGCCCCGCCTCCTTCCCACTTTCATTGGTCTTCTCACTAATCCATCAAACCGAAAGCCCTTAGTCTTCCGTCACAGCGACTACCTTCCCGCGCCTCTCCGCAAGGAACCAAGGAGGCCCCTCCCTTTTGCCTCTCTCCAGTGGCTACTGCAGGTGTCCATCTTCTGCAAGACGCCCGATTAGTCAGTTGAGAGTGGAAAGAGTCCTCTCACCAGACGGTAGGACCACTGGTGGCCCCTGATTGGGTGAAAAAGGAGAGCCCATCCCTGACCCGTAGGCGCTCTTTGGCGCAGTCTAGGAAAGGATCGGAGGAGAGGACGCATGCGCGAATCGCTTTCAGGCACCTCTGGAGGCGGGGCGACCCTCTAAAGGAGGGAAGGCCTGAAGTACCCTGAGTCTTTATTTACTGCTGTAAGCAGCCCCGCAAGGGCAAACTAAGTTAGAAGGGCAACTGCCAGTGCAGCTCTGTCCCCATCACTATATTCTATTCTTCTCCATCTCTAACCTTCACAACGCCAGAGAAAAAATTTTTGAACCCAATCTGACCCTTTCCTTCAGTATAAAACCATTTGCTGTTGTCGACTATCTTATGACCCAGTCCAGTTCCCCGGCGTCCTTTCACCACTCTACCACTAAATTCAACCACAAATAACTCCTTTCAATTGCAGAAAGGGAAGGATCTTTCGCGCACCTCTGGATCTTTGGCCCGAGCAGGCCCTTCCACCTAGAACACTTTCTCCACTATCCCTCCTGCCGGAGCTAAAGAATAAATTTCTCTTGTTCGTGCTCTGCTCACTCTGAGAAGCGTTCCTTGTCCCTACCAGCCCAGACCCTCGGCTTCCCCCATAATAACCCCTGATCGCTCAGGCCAATGGTTCTCACGCGACAGCCCTTACTACTCTGGGTCGTCACAGTTGGTGGCTGTCTTTTTCCGTAGCATGGAAGTGCTTGTGTGAGCAAGGGAGCGGTGGTCTCTGCCTCGGCCTTAGTGAAGCTGGCCACCCTACCAAGCGCCAGGTACAGCACCCGGCACAGTGCCAGCACTCTGCAAAGGGGAGTACTTAGGGTATTCTGAGCGTCTGGCGGGCCTTGTTTTCTCCGAGGCGGGTAGGGCCACCCCGCAGAGAACACCTTCCCAAGTCTCTAGGGTACAACGACGCCCAACAGCCGGAACCTGGGGGCGGGGCTGGGGGGGTGACCTAGGATCCCGCCCTAAGGGCTTTAACCTTATGGGGCTGCCTGCTGGGGGGGAAGGGGGGAGAGAAGGAGGGGACGCTGCGCTTAGAAAGCGAGGAAACAGACGTGGGAAATGCGGGGGACGCCCACCAAAGATGCTCTGGAACCTTTCCACTCGGGTGAAAGGGGGTTCCCGAAATAGGGGTCCTAGTGGAAACTAAGTTTGAAATGGGGTCAGTGGCACTAAGAGAGTGGGACCGGCCTGGTAGGTCCGCGGGTTTGAGGAGATACGAAAGTTGGGGTGGGCTGGTGGAGATGTAAATCAGCTCCCGATCACCCCGAAAAGATCCGAAAGAGCCGGCCGAACGGAGATGGGGGACGGCGCAGCGCCTCCAACACGTGATCAGTGCGACGGAATTAAGGCGGTGCGGCTCCGACTGAAGGGCGGGGTCGCGAGGTCCAGACGTCAGAGGAATGTGGTGGGGGGAGGGGGAGAGAGGGGCCCCTCCCCTCCCCGCCCCCGCGCCCGGCCCGGACGCCCCTCGCGCCGGCGCGCGCCGACGGGGCGCGACGGAACCGTCCCCCGCGCGACACGTTCCGGGCAGCTCGGCCGCCCGAGTGCGCCCACGGCTGGCGACCGGGCTGCCGCGTTATCTGCACACCCGCGCTCCCGGCTTCCGCCCCTCCCCCACCCCTTGCACACGGGCCGCGGTCGCGGGCCCCGGGCGGCGCCTCCCTGGGATCCCCCCTCACTCCTCCCTGACCCCTCGCCCCCAGCCCCTACCAGTTCGGCGGCGAGCCTGGCCGGCCGTCCGAGATCGGAAAGAGAGCAGACACTGGGAAGTTTTGGGGGAGGGAGGGGCGGGACTTAAAGGGACCACGACCTCTTTCCAGCCCGGGGGAAAAAAAAATTGGGGGGGGGGTAGGGGGGGGAGATCGAGAGTTGCTCTGCGGTTGAATGGAGGAAACAACGCAAAAAAGGAACGGGAAGACTCCGCGTCCCTTTTCCCCAAACATCCCCAGGCCCTCGATACCTGCCCCCCATCCCTCACAGAAAGTCGCACAGTTGTTTGGGAATCACGCCTCATTCCTCCTGGTCAGCCAAGTGTTCTGTTGGTTGAGGTAAATGTTGGGGTGCACATTGTACAGACGGGGAAATGGGCTCAGGGGACGCTAGCGACCTACCCGGGATCCCACCGCTTGTAAGTGGCATATAGCAGGATTTGTCTGCCACCGAAGACACATACCCAGTGCACGGCAGTGCCTGTTAACAGTGATGGGGTCTGCAATATCCCTTGGAGGGTAAGAGCATGAGTCCTGAGGTCAGACTGCCAGCGTTCAAATATGGACGGTGCACCTACTTACTCTGTGGCTTTGGGAAAGTGATTTAGCATTCTGGGGACTCTGTTTCCTCATCCGGTAGGAGGTTGGTAATAGCACCTGCAACGCTGGGTGGTCTTGAGAAGTGCTGAGAATGTCTGGAAGCAGAGGGGACCTCAGGTCTACCTCCATTTCAGAAACTGAGGCTCAGAGAGGGGAAGGACCAACTGAAATTCACCACAGCTGGGCAGCATCTGAAAGAACAAGTCCTCCCCTCCTTAGGGCCCCCGTGGCATAATCCAACCCTTGTGGGCCCATCCAAATCCATGCCTAACCCTTTCCACTTGTCCTCTACGTGGCACAAACACTGGTTTTCCTTCTGTTCATCAGATACCCAGAGCTCATTCCTGACTCTGCACTGGCGGTTCCCTCTGTCTAAAACACCCTTCTCCCAGATCTTTGCTCCTCATTTGAGAGGCCTTGGCTCAAATGTCACCTCCTGAGCACCCCAGCCTAGTTAGTCGCCATACACAGTTACAATCATGGCTTCCCATTTATCTCCCTCTTTGCTCTTATTGCCATGTGAAAACAACCAGTTATTTAATTTTTGTCTCCTCACTAGAATCTGGGCTCTTTGGGGGCCAAAAGTGGGTATGTTTTCACCCCTCTAAGGACCTACCCTGGGGTCAGTCACTCATTCATCTGATGTTTATTGAACTAACACTCTTTGGGGCATCTGGGATAAAAATGGTGAACCAGATAAGAAAAAATTCTCTCCTTCCGGAGGTTCCATTCTAGTGAAAGATGCACAATACATCAGTAAAATATGTATCAGAGGTGATAACTGCTATGAAGATAATAAAACAGGGAAGGAGGATGAGGAGTACATGAGGGCAGTTTGCTCTGCTCAAAAGGATATTCAGGGGAAGCCTCACCGAGAAGGTGACATTTTAGCAAAGGTCTGAATAGGAGAGAGAGGAGGTCATGTGGATACTGGGGGAAGAGCATTCCAAGCAGAAGGAACATCCAGTGCAAAGGCCCTGCGGTGAAATGTGCCTGGTGTGTTCCAGGAATTGCTGGAGACCTTTGTGGCTGGAGTAGAGGAAGGGAGGGGTAAATGGTAAGTGATGACATCAGAAAAGGGGGAGAGGGCAGTCTGTGAGGGTCCTCCTGGGCCATGGGGAGGGAAGGACTTTTACTTTTACTCTGAGGTGAGGCCACAGGAGGGTTCCGAGCAGGAGAGGGCCCTGATCTGGCTCAGGTGTTCACAGGAGCCCTGTGGCTGCGTGCTGTGGGTGTGGGAAACAGACTGTGGGAGGTGGGGTGGGAGCAGGAAGACAGGAGGCTAATTCAATGGGAATGGGCTGGAGAAGGTGGATGGGGTCAGGATGGGGGCCGTGGAGGGATTGAAGTGAACAGGTTATGGATCTGTTTTGAAAGTAGAGCCCATAGGATGGGCTGAGGGGTCAAAACTCCTCATGATTCAAAACCACCTCAACTGCAGGGTTCATAGTGGTGGCCAACATCCCCAGCTCCTTTTGGTCCTCTATCCACTATGAGATGCTTCTTTTTTAAGGAGCATCTCTTCTCCCTCTCCCTTTGACACAGGCCTGTTCCATGGCCTCCCA
Organism: Balaenoptera acutorostrata; assembly: GCF_949987535.1. NCBI lineage: Eukaryota > Metazoa > Chordata > Mammalia > Artiodactyla > Balaenopteridae > Balaenoptera > Balaenoptera acutorostrata. The sequence continues at coordinate 52,893,206 of NC_080082.1, forward strand.
GGACCAGCCATCCCCATCAGTGTCACGAGTGTGCATAACTGCTCTCAAACACCTACAGCAAGCCCGTCCAGATGGAGGTGGGGATTCCCCTGGCTTGTAGCCTTTTGAAAAAACACTTTTTTAAAAAATTATAGTTGATGTACAGTATTATGTGTCCCTCCCATGGTCACACCTAGACCTTGTCTCAATCACTACAGCCTCTTTAGAACCTCAGTTTCGTGCGTCTTGCGCTCTACTGATCACCTGTCTTTCTAGTTCACTCCCTTCAGAAGCTCAACTCCGATAATCCATTAGCCCTACCATGTTTCCATGACCCCTCCACCCCCTCATACCTTCACAGATTAAATTCCTTGACAAACCACTGTAATCGCCCCCTTACGCACATTCTCTACACACTTCCCCCTCTCCACCCTACTCATCTGGCAAAACCACAATCCTTGTTAAATCTAAGGCTCCATCTATCGCATGCCTGCATCTGTGCAGATGAATGTGGATGGAAAAAAAATACACAATCATGCTAACTGCTCTCGCCTTAAATTCATACCCACCGACTTGGAATGCTGCCTAACAAATTTTGCCTCTGCCCCTGGTCCCTTGACTCTCCCAGACGATGTATCAGATCTTCTCCTCAAACCTCTAACAGCGTCTTCCTCGTTGTCACTCTCAGCAGTGACTTTCTCCCTGCTTTCTGGGAGAACTACAGCCACCCTCCCCCCATATCCACCCTCCTCCTGCCTACTTGTGAGTGGGGTAGCTAGCCATGTTCCCATCTGCTGGGCTTCTTTTTTTTCCTATGCGTATTCTCATTTTTTTCTTCCCTAGTCAAGAAATTGGTCCCCTGTGGGCTCAGGGTCTCAGGAGAGAAATGTGACAGGCCCCAAAGCAGAAATAGGCCAGCTTTCTTTTCTTTTCTTTTTTTAAAGCCTCTTCAGGGCTCCAGGCGGAAATAGCTTCATGGTCTATTGGGCCTCAGATTGAAAACTCAGATGCCTTTAGGGTCAATGGGTGAAGCCAGTGTGGTAGAGGAAAAGTTCTCAGTTGCATTACACAGTTGCGGCTTATTTTTCCCCAAGATTTATTGAGATATGCCTGACATTCAAGAAACCATACATATTTAAAGAATACTGTTGATGAGTTTTGACTTATGTATAAACCTGTGAAACCGCCACCACAATCAAGGTGATGACCAAAAGGAACAAGGACACCTACTGTATAGTACAAAGAACTATACTCAGTATTTCATAATAACCTATATGAGAAAAGAATCTGAAAAAATATATATATAGATATATATGAATCGCTTTGCTGTACACCTGAAACTAACACAACATTGTAAATCAACTATACTTCAATAAAAAATTAATTTTTTAAAAATTTTGAAAAAGAGAATCTGAAAAAGAATATATAATGGAATCACTGTGCTGTACACCTGAAACTAACATGATGTTGTAAATCAACTATACTTCAATTTAAAAAATAAAAAGAAGGGACTTCCCTGGCAGTCCAGTGGTTAAGACTCGCGCTTCCATTGCAAGGGTGCGCAGGTTTGATCCCTGGTCAGGGAACTAAGATCCCTGGGGACACGTGTTCGATCCCTGGTCCGGGAAGATCCCACATGCCGCGGAGCAACCAAGCCCGTGAGCCACAACTACTGAGCCTGCGTTCTAGAGCCCGCGAGCCACAACTACTGAGCCCGTGTGCCACAGCTACTGAAGCCCGCGCGCCTGGAGACCGTGCTCCGCAACAAGAGAAGCCACTGCCATGAGAAGCCCGCGCACTGCAATGAAAAGTAGCCCCCGCTCGCCGCAACTAGAAGAAGCCCGCGCACAGCAATGAAGACCCAACGCAGCCAAAAATAAACTACAAATAAAATAAATCAATTTAAAAAAAAATTTAAAAATTAAAAAAATAAAAAGAGGGGACTTCCCTGGCAGTCCAGTGGTTAAGACTCTGTGCTTGCATTGCAAGGGTGCGCAGGTTTGATCCCTGGTCAGGGAACTAAGATCCCGCAAGACACACAGTACGGCCCCCCCAAATTTTTTTTTAAATTAAAATAAATAAATAAATACATTTTAAAAAGAAGAATGAATGGCTTAACCATGAAAAAAATTTAAAAATTAAAAATAAATAAATAAATAAAATGTATATTCTCAGGAACATCAAAAAAAAGAGAAGATAATGACTAAAAAGGTAATGAATATATCCATCATCTCCAAATTTCCCCCTGCCTCTTGATAAACGCTTCATCCCTCACGCCTCCACACACACATCCCCAGACAACCACTAATCTGCTTTCTATCACTGTTGGTTAGTTTGCATTTTCTAGAATGAAATTATATAGTATGTACTCTCATGTCTGGCTTTTTTCATTCAATATAATTATTTTGAGATTCATACATGTTTAACAATAATTCATTCTTTTTATTTCTGAGTGGTGTTCCATTGTGTGGAATAGTTTATTTATCAAGTCACCACAATTTGTTTATCAAGTCACTCACTGATGGACATATGTGTTGTTTGCAGTTTTTGGCAATTATACAAATAAAGGTGCTATGAACATCAATGTACAAGTCTTTGTGTGGATATGTTTTCATTTTTTTAGTGTATATACCTAGGATTGGAATGCCTGGATCATGTGATAGGTATATATTTAACTTTTTTTTTTTTTAATAATTTTTTATTTACTTATTTATTTATTTATGACTGTGTTGGGTCTTCGTTTCTGTGCGAGGGCTTTCTCTAGTTGCAGCAAGTGGGGGCCACTCTTCATCGCTGTGCGCGGGCCTCTCAATATCGCGGCCTCTCTTGTTGCGGAGCACAGGCTCCAGACGTGCAGGCTCAGTAATTGTGGCTCATGGGCCTAGCTGCTCCGTGGCATGTGGGATCTTCCCAGACCAGGGGTCGAACCTGTGTCCCCTGCATTGGCAGGCAGATTCTCACCCACTGCGCCACCAGGGAAGCCCTATATATTTAACTTTTAAAGAAAAGTTATTTTCCAAAGTAGTTGTACCACGTTGTCCAACTACTATTACTATTAACAAACCAGTTGAAAATTTAGTATTTATTTTAATTCATTTATTCCTTCATTTGACAAATATTTACTGGGTAGTGCTTTGTGCCGGACCCTGTTCTAGGCACTGGGGATTCAGCAACGAACAAGGCACACAAAATTCCCACCCTCGGGGAGCTGATGCTTGACTTATCTTCTCTCAGCCCAGATGATTTGGTTTTCTAGGTTGGGACCACACACGTGCTGAGGAGCCAAGATGGCCTGGTCCAAATCCTGGCTCTGCCATTTCCTAGCTATGTGGCCTTGGCAAGACCCCTTATCTGAGTCTTATTCTGTAAAAAGGGGGCGCTGATAATGCAATCTTTACCTCCTAAGGTTGTGGCATCGTTGGTTCGCAAACTGGCCCTTGTACACAGAGGGCAAGGATAGACCCAGGAAAGAGGCATGTCCAGATTGGTAGACGGCAGGTTTAAGAAGCAAGGGAAGGTTCATACGAGGCTCGTCTTGGGCAGCCACAAGATAAGTAGATCTCCTTACCCACCTGCCAGAATCTTCAAAGTTTATATACAGAGGCCTTAACTGGGCTCAGTCACACATACCGTCGAGACGGTCTCAACAAAACCCTACTCTCCCAAGGCTGTGTCTTTGGCACAGCTCCCACTGTGGGAACAGTGGGCAGTGTACATTCCAAGGACAGGGGAGCGGGTGAGGAGCCTCTGATTGCCCGGGCCCAGCTCTCAGGTCAACTGGCAGTCACGTGTGTCCTCTTGATGACCTCCGCCAACAGGCATGCAAGCCACTAAGCATTAGCTATTATCTATGCTGGGGGGTGGGGGGAGCCAGAGAATAAACAGGCGAAACATACATTGTCCCTTAATGGGCGTGAAATAGTGGCTCACAGTGGTTTTGATTTGCATTTCCCTAATGATTAGTGACGTCTATTATCTTTTCATGTGCCTATCAGCCACTTGCATATCTTTTTTGGAGAAATATCTATTTAAGTCCTTTGCCCATTTAAAAATTGGATTGTAGGGAACTCCCTGGCAGTCCAGTGGTTAGGATCTCCGTGCTTCCACTGCCCAGGGAAGAGCTGGGGGCGCCGGGTCCAGGTTCGATCCCTGGTCGGGAAACTAAGATCCCGCAAGCCACGCAGCGTGGCCAATAAATAAATAAACAAACAAACAAATAAAATTGGATTTTTGTGGGGTTTTTGTTGTTGCTGAGTTTTAGGAATTCTGTATGTATTCTGGACATTGACCCTTTATGATTTGCAGATATTTTCTCCCATTCCAAGGGTTGATGTTACACTGTTGATTGTTTCCTTTCATGCACACTTTTAAATTTTGATGTAGTCCAATTAACTTTTTTCTTTTGTTGCCCGTTCTTTCGGCATCACACCCAAGAAATTATTGCCAAATCCAATGTCATGAAGCTTTTCCCCTATGTTTTCTTCTAAGAGTCTTATAGTTTTGACATTTAGGTCTTTGATCCATTTTAGGTTAATCTTTATATAGGGTGTTAGATAAGGGTCCAACATCATTCTTTTGCACGTGGATATCCATCCAGTTTTCCCAATACCATTCGTTGAAAAGACTGTCCTTTCCCCATTGAATGATATGGACACCCTTGTCGAAAATCATTTGACCATACATGGCAGGGTTTATTTCTAGAATTGCATTTTTAACAAGTTGCTGTTGAAAACCATTGATATATAGTATCAGATTGTTGCAGGAAGGGGGACCCCTTTCAGGGCCCAAGAGAGGGCTCTTGTCTAATACTCGGAAGTGAATTGTCTGAGGAGAAACACACGCTGACAAAGCAAAAGACTTTATTGGAGAGGGGCACCTGGGTGGAGAGCAGCAGGGTTAGGGAACCCAGGAGAACTGCTCTGCCATGTGGCTCACAGTCTCTGGTTTTATAATAGGGTTAGTTTCCGGGTTGTCCCTGGCCAATCGTTGTGACTCAGGGTCCTTCCTGGTGGCACGTACATCACTCAGCCAAGATGGATTCCAGCGTGAGGGTTTCTGGGAGGTTGGCAGGATATATCATCTCTTCCCTCCACCTTTTGGCCCCTCCCAAACTTTTCTGGGCTGGTTTTACAAGAGATACTATGGGTGGGCATGTCCTCCCTCCTTCAGCCCCTCCCGAATTCTCCCAGTTAGTTTTCAGTGGCAGCACCTCGTTCTTTACTAGGACCTTCTGTTGTGAGACAACTCAGGCAAGCATTTATCATCCTGCCTGGCCAAGCTGGGCGGTTTTGGTCAACGGCTCCCTAACAAGATTAACAATAAAACAGGAAGGGAGGCTGTACGTTTTGAGAAGTCATAGAAAAGGTGATAGTTGAGCAAAGCCCTGCAAAACACAAGGGAGTCAGACAAGCATGCATCTGGGGAAGACGTTCCAGGTGAGGCAGGAGGGACGGGGGCAGGGCACAACTGTTAAAAGAATGACGCAGCCCTTTGAGAAAACAACAAAAACTAGTTAGAATCAACTAGGCCCAAGATGGCAGAAGATTTGACTTCCCATAAACCTTGAGCCTCATTATATGCTCATTGTAATACATCAGTGTATGCTAAAAGACACACCCACAGGTGCTATGACAGTTCTGAGGCTGACCATAAAAGGCCAAAAAGTGGGCAGTGGCCCAATTCGTGGAAACCCCTGCCACTTCCCCCAAATAGTTAGAATGTTCCTCCTACTCATTAGCATATGAAATTACCCAGCCTATAAAAACCAACTACCCCCCCACCCCACGCCACCTGAGACGGTCCACATTCTGTCTATGGAATGTGTGTCTCCCAGGGTTGCTCTCACTTTCTGAGACAGCCCTCATTCTGCCTATGGAATGTGTATCTCTCTAAATAAAAGATAAAATAGTGTTTCTTGCAAACCTAATTTCTGGCCTGAGAGGTAGACCTCTGAGATCTATTTTTAAAATTTCCTTCTGGCTGCCACGTGGGTGGGTATTGGAGAGGATCCCCAGGACTGGGAGCCAGGAGGCAGAGGGAGGCTGGGGCTGGACCAGGATGGGGCTGTGGAAAGGGAGGATGGGGTGGGAGGGAGTGGGGAGAGGAAGGGTGCAGGACGAGGCTCAGGCTCTGGCTGGCCTAGGGACCAGGGGATCGGGGGGCCCCCTGAGATGGGGACTAGAAGGAGGAATGGGTTTCAGGGAGATGCTGTGGCCAGTTTGGGACACCGTGGGAGTGGGAGCCGAGAGGAGGCATCCAGCACGAAGCCCAGAGCTCCAAAGTGTAGCCAAAGCCCTAAACCAGTGATACCCCAAACATCAGCCATTTGGTTTCACTTTCCCATACTTTGCCTCGTATCCACGCATCACCTGTAGGCTTAGCTACTAAATCATTTTCTTTAAATCGATTCACTGTTTTTTTAAAAAAATTCAACACATTTATTTATACAGGAAACGTCATTTTACTCCAGGAAGTGGAAAACGGCCATGAATAGAATATAATAGTACAAATAAATCCAATGATTCAGCAAGGATCAAAAAGAGGTGCTGAAAGCATTGGGTAAAAAAGTTGTTGGGGGACAGGTTATTCACAAGGTCTCAATGTACCACCCACGGACAACATCATAATTCAAATGGGAAGAGATCTGACAGTCACTTCCTATTATGGGCTGAACTGTGTGCCCCCACCAAACTCATATGTTGAAGTCCTAACCCCCAGTACCTCAGAATGTGACTATATTTGGAGAAAGAGCCTTTAAGAGGTGATTAAGTGAAAATGAAATCATATGGGCAGGCCCTGATGCAATGCGAGTGGTGTCCTTATACGAAGAGGAGATTAGGACACAGACACACACAAAAGAAAGACCATATGAAGCAAAGGGAGAAAATGGGCATCTCCAAGCCAAGGAGAGAGGCCTCAGAATGAAATCAGCCCTACTGACACCTTAATAGACTTCCAGCCTCCAGATCCATGAGAAAACAAATCTCTGTTCTTTAACCACCCAGTCTGTGGTATTCTGTTACAGCAGCCCAATCAAACTAATATACCCCTTAACTCAACGGGCAAACTTAGCATCACAGATCACGGGGTGCCTGATGGGAGGTACTGAGAAGGACCCAGCATCACCTACACAGTATTCTTCATTTAACTGCAGGACTGGAATCTAATCGTGAAGAAACATCAGACAAATCCAGCAAGTGGGGCTGTCCACAAGACATACTCATGTAGGATATCAAGAGCTTCTACAACTCAACAACAACAGCAAAACAAATAACTCAATTTAATTATGGGCAAAAGACTTGAATAAACATTTCTCCAAAGAAGATGTACAAATGGCCAGCAAGCATATGAAAAGATGCCTAACATCACTAATCATTAGGAAAATGCAAGCCAAAACTACAATGAGATATCACCTTACACCCATTAGGATGGCTACTATCCAAAAAAGAGAAAATAAGTGTTGGCAAGCATGTAGACAAATCAGAACCCTTGTGCATTCTTGGTGGGAATGTAAAGTGGTGCAGCTGTTAAGGAAAACAGCCTAGAGATAAACTGTTAAAAAATTAATTTTAATTGAATTAAAAACTGTTGTAAAAAATTAAACATAGAATTATCATATGATCTGGCTATGCTACTTTTGGGTATATATCCAAAAGAAATGTAAGCAAGATTTCAAAAAAGATATTTGCACCCTCTTGTTCATTGCAGTATTACTCACAATAGTCAAGAGGTGGAAGCAACCCAATTATCCACAGAAGGATGACTAGATAAACAAAATGTGGTATATACAAACAATGGAATGTTATTCAGTCTTTTAAAAGATGGGGGACTTCTCTGGTGATCCAGCAATTAAGACTCCACGCTTCCACTACCAGGGACATGGGTTTGATCCCTGGTCGGGGAACTAAGATCCCGCATGCCGCGTGGTACAGCCAGAAAGAAAGAAAAAAAAGAAAAGTTTAAAAGATGGAAATCCTGTCCTATGCTACAACATGGATGAGGCTTGAGGATTTTATGCTTAGTGAAGAAACCAGTTCACCAAGAGACAAATGCTGTATGATTTCACTTACATGAGATATCTAGAGTTGTCAAAATCATGGGAACAGAAATTAGAACGGTGGTTGCCTGGTGCTGGGGGGGAAGGGGAAATAGGAGCTGTGTTCGATGGGTAGTTTCAGATTTAAAAGATGAAAACGTTCCAGAGATCTGTTACACAACAATGTGAATATAGTTAATACTACTGAACTGCACACTTAAAAATAAGTAAGATGGGGGACTTCCCTGGTGGTCCAGTGGTTGACTCTGAGCTTCCAGTGCAGTGGGTACGGGTCACATCCCTGGTCGGGGAACTAAGATACCACATGCGGCATGGCCAAAAAACAAAAACAAACAATAAAAAAAAAAAAGTGTAGGGACTTCCCTGGTGGCTCAGTGGTTAAGAATCCGCCTGCCAATGCAGGGAACATGGGTTCGAGCCCTGATCTGGGAAGATCCCACAGGTTGCGGAGCAACTAAGCCCGCGACCCACAACTACTGAAGCCTGCGTACTCTAGGGCCCGTGCTCCGCAACAAGAGAAGCCACCGCAGTGAGAAGCCCGCGCACCACAACGAAGACTGGTCCTTGCTCGCCCCAACTAGAGAAAGCCCGCCCGCAGCATCGAGGAACCAATACAGCCAAAAATAAATAAATAAAAATTAAAAAAAGATAAGAGTGTAAATTATATGTTTTTGCTACAACTTAAAAATAAATAAATACATACGTACATACATACATACATAAACACATAATAAATCAATGAAATTCTTGATGCCCTGCTTGCCCTGGAGGTCAGCTCCTTCTTACAAGAGATGACCCCTCCCGTCTCCTGGGGTCTGGCCACCCCCCTCGGTGCTGTGTGAACATAAGATCAGAGACAGTATCCTGCAGTCTCTCCAATCCCTGCTTCCTGCTTCACTGCCCAACGCAGCCATCCTCAAGGTTCTTGGCTTTCAAAAACAATTGTGAAAAAACTCTATTCCCTGGGACATTTTTCAGTTGACATCTAAAATTACAGCATTTTGATCATTATAAAATGGAAAATTTTAATGGCAATGCATCTCTTCATTAGATGGATTAAGAGGGATTTTCCTATTTTTCTAGTAGATGAATGTCCTTGTTGCTGGAATGAGGTTGAGTTGAGTATTAATTCTACTCTTACTTTGCCTTTTCATTAATAGTGCTGAGACTCTGTAAGTTTCCTGGGGCTGGTGTAACGAATGACTACAAACTCGGTGGCTTAAAACAACAGAAATTTATTCTCCTACAGTTCCGGAGGCCAGAAATTAGACATCAGTATCACTGGGCTGAAATCAAGGTGTCAGCTGGGCCACACTTGTTCTGGAAGCTCCGTTCCTTGCCTCTTCCAGCTTCTGGAAAGTGTTCCTTGGCTTGTGGCCACGTCACTCCAATCTGCAAGGCCAACATTTTCAGATCTCTCTCTGCTCTGCCTTTATATTGCCTTCTCCTGTTTGTGTCAAGTCTTCCTTTGCCTTCCTTTTATAAGGACACATGTGGTTGCATTTAGAGCCCCCCTCGATATTCCAGGATAATCCCTCCATTTTAATCGTTAATTTGGGACTTCCCTGGCGGTCCAGTGGATAGGACCCAGCGCTTTCACTGCCGTGGGCCCAGGTTCAATCCCTGGTCTGGGAGCTAAGATCCCGCAAGCCTCAGGGCGTGCAAAAAAAAAAAAATCCTTAATTTGATAACATCTGCAAAGACCCCTTTCCAAATAAGGTAACATTCATAGATTCCAGAGATTAGGACACGGATATCTTTGCGGGGAGCCATTCTCAGCCTACCACAGAAAATTTGTTCATTGAATCATTCAGCAAGTATTTATTGAACACCTACTGTGTGCCAGGCATTTGTCTAGGCACTGAGGATACAGCTATGAACAAAACAGAGATCCCTAGCCTCCTGGAGCTGACGTTCTAAGGCTGTACTCACTGTCTAAAAATAGTAGCTACAGGCCCTGAGTGGCTATTGACCACTTGAGATGTGTTGCAGTGTAAAACACACTGGAATTTGAAGATTTAGGATACACACAAAAAGAATGTTAAATATCTCAATAATTCAAAAATATTGATTACATGTTGAAGTGATATAATGGGTTAAATCAGATATGTTATTAAAGTTAAATTCACTTGTTTCTTTTCAGTTATTTTTAAATGTAGCTATGAGAGTATTTAGAATTACATGTGTAGCTTGTATTCTATTTCTATTTCTATTGGACAGCACTGTCCTAAGGGGAGGGAGAAGATTATGGACAATTAACACAGTAAATAAGTATATTATATGGAATGATTGGAAGTGAAAGCGTCTATGGAAAAAAATAAAGATCAGGGTAAGGGAGTGTTTCCTATGGCTTCTGTAACAAATTACCACAAACTTAGTGGCTTAAAAAAACACACATTTATTATCTATTGCAGTTCTAAAGGTCAGATGTCCAAAATATGTCTTAGGGTCTAAAATCAAAGGCTGAACTTGAGTGGACCTAGAGATTATCATATTAAGTGAAGTAAGTCAGACAGAGAAAGACAAATGTCATATGGTATCACTTATATGTGGAATCCAAAAAAAAAAAAATGCAAATGAACTTATTTACAATACAGAAATAGACTCACAGACATAGAAAACAAACTAATGGTTACCAAAAGGGATAGCAGAGGTAGGGAGGGAGAGATAAATTAGGAGTTTGGGATTAATATATACACATTACTATACATAAAATAGGTAAACAACAAGGACCTACTGTATAGCACAGGGAACTATACTCAATATCTTGTAATAACCTATAATGGAAAGGAATCTGAAAAAGAATATATATATACATAACTGAATCACTTTGCTGTACACTTGAAACTAACACAACATTGTAAATTAACTATACTTTAATTAAAATAAAACAAAATCGAAAGCTGAGTTCCTTCTGGAGGTTCCAGGGGAAAATCCATTCCTTGTCTTTTTCAGCTTCTAGAGGAGGCCTACATTGTTTGGCTCCTGGACACATCACTCCGACCTCTGCTTGCATCATCATATCTCTTCCTCTGACTCTGACCCCACTTATAAGGACCCTGGGGATTACATCGGGCCCACCTGAATCCAGGGTAATCTTCCCATCGCAAGACCCTTAATTTTTTTTTTTTTTTTGGCCGCACCCCACGGTATGCGGAACTTCCACCACTAGGAATCGAACCCGCAGCCCCCGCAGTGGAAGCGCGGAGTCTTAACCCCTGGACCACCAGAGAAGTCCAAGATCCTTAATTTAATCACATCTGTAAAGTCCCTTTTACCACGTAAGGTAACATATTCACAGATTATGGAGATTAGGAGGTGAACATCTTGGGGGGGCATTATTCTGTTTACCACAGAGAGGGTCAAGCCAGAGAAGCTGTGGTTTTAGACAGGGGTGTCTGGAAGAGAGCCTCACTGAGAAGGTGACATCTGCCTAAAGACCTGAAGGAAGGGAGGGAAGGAGCAGTGTGGATATTCGGGAATGGCATTCCAGGAAGCAGGGACAGCCAATGCAAAGGCTCAGAGGTCTTCCCTCAGACCCGGTTCCTTTTCCTGGGAACCCCTCCTTCTTGCTGCCTCCAGTCTAAACTACAGGGGTCAGAAGTTGGTGCTGCCCTAGGTGCCTCCCGAATCTTGCTTGCGGAGCAGAAGGGTTTGAGATTCTAATCATCATTGGCCTCTTGCACGATCTCTATTGCCCATGGTTCCTCAAAGGGCAGCTTGGCCTGTGGGGAGAGGCAGGAGCCTGGGTCAGAAAGGCAACAGATCCAGCCCTCCCCTCCACCCGCAGTCCAGAGGGGTGATCACCTGGGTTTCGATGGGGCTCTGTCTATGCAGCGTCCGCCTGCGGTGCCACTGGCGCAAGGAGGCCCGGGCCTCAGAGCTGAGCCCCTGGGGCGCGCGGCCCGTGTCGGGCTGGTAGTGGGCAATGTGGTACAGGGCCCCAAACCACGTGGTCAGGTAGTACCCGGCTAGGGGCAAGAAGGGGAGGTCAGCGCAGCCCCCTCAGGTTCCCTGGCCGCCTGCAGGCCCCCTGCAGGTTGCCCGCCTTCCCTCCCGCTGCAGGCGGGCGGCCTAGGGCGCCCCCTCTTGGGTCCCGGCGTTCTGGGGCTGGGGCGTCACCCTCTCCCCGTAGCTCGTCCGGATCCAAGAGCTCCATGAGAAACTCCACGTCCAGCTGCGTCTCCCCAATGTCCGGACTCCAGATTAGTTCCTCTGTTAGCGCTGGCAGGAAGGCGTCGGCCCCCAGGGGCTCTAGGGGAGCCGGAGGACAGGCTCTGGGGCGGACGGGGCGTGCAGGCACCTTCCATCCGATCCCCAGGACCGCGAGGGCTAGCTGCCCTTCCACTTTGCCGGGCATGCAAACGCCCCTTACTAGATTCCCCCGGCCCGCGTAGACGCCTCCTGCTAGAGCATGCCATCTTCCCCTCGACGTGTGCACAGGAGCCTCCTACCTGGCTCCCGTAACCCTCAAGCCACTCCACATTCAGGTAGACTCAAGACTCCTCCTTTACCTCGGTTTTCGTCCCGAGCCAGGCCCTCGTAGACGTCACTGCACACCGCCAGCAGGAGCGACACCTTGCGGCGCGGGGCGCAGGCTGAGTGGAGGCGCGCCAGGCGCGCGTGGATGCGGCTTCGCAGGGTGGGGACGGGGCCCCGCCTCTCATGCCCCGGCCCCTGAGCTCCCGGAGGCCCCGCCTCCGCCCGCAGGGCTATCTGTCTACGCCGCAGTTGCCGCAGAGCTGGGGCGCGGAGCGTGCGGAGTCGAGTCCACAGGGCCGGCTTCAGAGGCGCCAGCACCGCCCGGTACAGGGCCGCCTCCACCGCGGGGCCTGCAGGGGTGGAGATGGGTGAAGGAAGGGTCGCCGGGCTGACCCACGCCTACCCTCTCTGTCCAGCGACCCACCCTCGCCAACCGCAACACCTTCCTAGCCTGTGGCCACCCACTTGTGTAGACTTAGGTGTGAGCACGTGTGGAAGAAGGAGCCTGGGTGTGAACGAGCGCGTGGGAGAGAGAGTATGGCTGTCACACATGTGTGAGATGGAGCAGTGGTGAACAGAATAGGTATTACTACATGTAGGAAAGGGCGCGTGAGTAGAAAAGGAAACAGGTGTGCACGCAGACGGAGAGAAGGAAGTTGGGTGTGAACACCTATGTAGGGCCAAGAGATGGCAAACGTGAACCTGTGCGGGTTGGGAGAGTGGCCTTAAGTTCCCTCTCAGCCCTCCTCATTACCTAGATCCTCGTGCTTCTGGGGGGCCCCGGGCGCCCTGCTCTCAAAGACAGCCCTGACATCGGGGTCCTTTGCTAAGCGATCTTGGAGGTCAGCAAGGAGATGCCGCATATCCTGAAGCAGCTCTGTGGCCGGGTCCCCAGGCCTGTGGGGACCTTCAGCCTCCGAGGCGAGGCGCACCCGAAAGCCCCGGAACTGCCTGGCCACGTAACTGCTCCGGGCCCTGGCTAGAGCTCGGATGTGCTGCGTGAGCGCATCCTCAGCTCCCTCTTCCTCGTCTTTGTAGTCGTCCTTCTCCTTCTCCTCTTCCTCCTTCTCTTCCACCGGGCTGGCCAGAGCTGGCCTAGGATGGTGTACTTCTGGGCTGAGTGGGCCTTCCACCCAGGAGACCTGGTGAGGGGCTGGGTTCCTGGGGGCTGATGGGGAGAGAGGGTTGAGTTCCACAAAACAGCGGCGGCAGCTCCTTCATCCCTCAGGGGCCCAGGGCCCTGCTCATCTAACCTGGACCATGTCTGTCGGCAGTCTCTGGAGTTGTCTCTGGGGGCGTCTGCTCCATCTCCCACCCTCTGTGGGTCTCCAGGTAGAGCTTGTTCACCGCAAAGTACACCCTCCCTGAGGTGTTGAGTTGGATGCTGCCAGTCTGCAGAGGACCTGGGGGCCAGCAGAAGTGAGGTGTCCCAGGTGTCCAAGGGGCCAGCCTTGGAGACTTAGTGTCCAGCTTTGTTACTGGAAGAACTGAGGCTTGGTCCCTGGCACCAAGGTCCCTGGCACAATCAGGCCCAGGAGTCGGGCACCCCCCCCCCAACTTTCTCAAACCCCAGCCTTATCCTCCCTCGAACCCTGTAGTTTGGTCCCTCAAGTACCATCCTCCTGGACTAAGGAGGTGGAAAGGTGGCCTCTTCCTCCATTAGAGAATCATGCCTCACCTGTGTTTTGGTCTCCAGGCCCTAGAGTGGGAGGGGGCAAGAGCAGTGTTCTGGGCAAAACATCCCTGAGAAAAAATGAGGAGTCACAATGTGGGTGAGGTATCATAGGGAAGGATCCCCCTTAGCCCTTTCGAAGGGTGACCTGTACCTGCTGGCTGATAGGAAGGCCAGGAGATGGGGCAGGTCTGACATGCAGAGGTTAGAGGACTCCAGAGACACACCTGGGGGGAGAGGGCAAGGAGGAACAAGTTAGACAACTTGAGGGGCAGCAGCTTCTTTTCCCTGGGACTCTCTCTTCCCCAGTCCTGCAGGTCCCCCCAAGAACCTTCAGAACAGGGAAATGTCTACCCTTGCAGTCCCTATCTTCTCCTGTGACTTTATGCTTGCATTCCACTTATGCCACCAAATAGGATTCATTCATTAGACAAATATTTATTGAGCACCTATTCATTTTCAGGCACTGGGGATACAGTTGTCAAAAGGCAGATACATTCTCTGTCTTCCTGTAGTTTACCTTTTAGTGCAGGGAGACAAAAATGAATGAGTAAACAAATAAAGATAAGTGTATAATGTATTGAGTGCTATGAATGAAATGGAGCGATTGAAAGTGACCAGGGCTCTCATTAGCTGTGGTGGTCAAGGAAGATTACATTTCTACAGAGGTCTAAAGGATGGAGACTAAACTAACCATTCAAGGAAGGGCATTCATGCGGGAAAAACAAATACAAAGGCCCTGAAGTTGGGACACGTTTAGCATGCTCAAGGAACAGAGAAAACAGTGTGTCTAGAGTAGAGAGAATGAAGGGCTGTAGATGGAGAGGTGGGCAGGAGCTAATCATTCATCACCTTATAGGCCATGATGGGTTGCAAGGAGTTTAATGTTTATCTAAAGATGTTGCATGTCCTTTGCAGGGTTTAGGGCAGGAATGTATAACATCTGATTGATGTTTGAAAATATCACTCTGGCTGCTCTGTTCATAATGGAAGAAAAGGGTGGGAGCAGGGAGACCAGAGAGGAGGCTACTGAAATTGTCTGGGCAAGAGGTGATGGTGGCTAGGATTAGGGTGATGGAGGTAGAGAGGATTGGGAAGATTCAGGAGATATTTTAGAATTAAAACTGACCAATCTTGGTGATAAATTTGCTGTGGACTGGAAACTTGGGGGTATAGGCTCCTCACCTCCAGGAAGCTTCTGGATCTGGTAGGTGTTGATTTCCCCTGGTGAAGGTCCTGTCCTCAACACAAGGACCTGTCTGGGATCATGTCCTATGACCAGGAAACTCTGGGGGAATGGAGGCAAAGTTCAGCTTGAAGAGGATTTGTGCCTGCCTAGCATCCATTGCCCTTATTTTGGGCTCCACACCTCAAATTTCATTTAGAAAACTCTCTACTCCACTCTCTACTCTAGGTCCTGTGGGTGACTAACTCTCCATCAAGCCCTAGGGGTGGGTCCATGACCTGACCTAGACAATAGGATTGACAGTGTTCTCTGACCACTGTGATTGGTTCAGAGATGGGCACGTGAACCAAGCTCAGCCAACAGAAATCTTCCACAGGATTTTTGCTGGAGCTCTTTGGAAAGAGGCCTCTTTTTACACTGGGGTTGCTAAGCTGGTGAGATGTGGCCCTGAGCTGGGGCCAGCCATCTCTCTCACTACAAAGAAAAAGCCCCCTGAGGAGGAAACTGTGGTATACCTGTTAGTTGCTTTATCCAGATCTATTCCCTATTCCTTGCAGAACTCCAGCTTTATTCAGGGCATTAATAGGCCCAGCCATAGAAGATGGATAATAATTGATGTAGTCAGTGGTTCTCACCTCTGTGTAACTCCCAGGTGAGCTTTTAAAAATGTTGCTACCTGGGCCTTATCCATATATTCTGAATCAATTGTGAAGGCTTTTGTTTTTCCTAGTAAAAGAAAAAAATGCAACTGGTGCCTCCTCTCCTCCTTCCTCCTGCCTGGAATGCACACATGTGCTTGGGTCTGGGGCAGCCACTGGATGACCATGAGGGAAGTCCAGGAGAATTGCAGAGAAGATGGCCTTGATGTCACCCGAGGAGCAGAACTGGAGCCTGCAGCTACCTTTCTGGTTATGTTAGAAAGAAAAATGCCTATTTATCTAAGCTATTATAGAACAAGTGTTTACTTGCATCCCCAAATATTTAGAATTCCCTGCAGTTTAAAGCAAAGCCAAGGGAATTCCCTGGCGGTCCAATGGTTAGGATGCTGCGCTTTCACTGCTGAGGGCCCAGGTTCAACCCCTGGTCAGGGAACTAAGACCCTACAAGCCTTGTGGCAAAACAAAAACAAAAACAAAAACAAACAAACAAAAAAAAGGGAAAAACAGAAAAACAAAAAACAAAGCCAAGAAGTGGAATGAAGAGAAATGTATGCATTGTCTGATGTTCAGGATCCAGAGATTCCTGAAATTACTTTTACTTCTGGGCCTTTCAGTCATTTGAATCAATAAGTAGCCTTTCGGTTTGCCTGGTCTGCGTTGTGTTTGTCACTAGCAACCAGCAGAGTCCGAACGGATTCAGAGTGTCATGGGGAGGGTCCGAGAGGGTCCCCGGCTGGGAGCACTTACCCCTGGTGGCCACAGCTCCAGAAGGGCTTTTGCATCCTGGGCATCCAGCTCTGGGATCTGCCACACCCCCCATGTCCTCTGAAGGCGAAGGAGTGGCTCTGGGGTCCCAAGGACCCTTAAGGGGGTCTCACCTGCTCCATTCGCCTGTGATGGGATTAGTCTGGGACACGCAGGGACCAGGAGACCAGGGCACAGAGGAAGGCAGTTGGACACTGAGATGGGGTCAAAGGTACAGGAAGGGGAAGCCCAGGGGCAAAGGGTCAGAGATGGGGTTCTGGGTCCTGTGGCGGGTGGGAACTGGATGGAAGGGGCTTCTGAATTCAGGGGCAGGAGTCGGAGACAGCCCCAGCAGCCCTCACCTCTCCCCATCGGTGGGGCCTGCTGAGGCCTTGTCCTCTGGCTGTACCATCATCCTCAGGATGCAGAAGGCCAGTGAGCCACGGTCTGGCCTCTGGCAGGGAGGAAGATGTCTATTTACAACCCACATGGCAGAGGCCTTGACCAATCAGAATGGACTTGAGACCCCTTTCTGTGCCAGGTATTAATTCTTTATTTGCTGGATGGTGGGGCGATCTGGGGATCCCAGGAGTCTTGAGTCTTGACGTAGTGGGGGAGGAAGATGACTCAAAATGACAGCTATTTACCAAGCGGTAGGGTAATATTTCAGATGATAACATCCGGTGCAGCCTTATGAATGTGGACCAGCTAACTAACAACCCTTGTCAAAATACAGTGCCCGGAAAAGGGCTCTGCCCATAGCAGGCACTCTGTAACTGTGACAAATGTTATACAACATTTCCTCTCCCTCCCTTCCCAGACCACAGAGGAGCCCTCAAATATTTTCTCCCAACGTTTTATTATGAGAGATTTCAAACATTCAGAAAAACTGAAATAGTTTTACAGGGAACATCCACATACCCACTACCTAGATTCTACTATTATTCTTTTTGCTTTATCACACATCTGTCCCTCTATCCATCGGACCCCAACCCTTTTAACCAGGTAGAGAGTCCTACAGTGGGTTATCAGTTAAGGTGGGCATTCTAAAATATTTTCCCTGCAGCAGTCCCAGGAGTAGGAGTCCTAGGTCCATCCATGCATCCATCCATCCATCCGTGCGCCCATACATCCAACAAATATTTATTGAGTACAGGCCCAGATTAGGGTGAAAGGGTGCCTGGGGAAAAGGGTGATGGGCAGAATAGGCCCCTGCTCCCAGGGGCTTCCATTCTTCTTGGGGTGGGTATAGGGGATGGAAAATAAACAGCTAAACAAATCAATCAGCCCACTGACCAGAAGCCCAGGGTATTAGGAAGTGGGGGACAGAGAGCAGGTGCCCTGGCCAGGGGAGAGCAGTCAGGAGGGGTGGGGGGAGGGAGACAGATGCTTGCCTGGGTCCCATGAGAAGGGGAGAAGGAGATGGGTGGTGCTGGGCAGGGTGGGATGGCGGCAGCTGCCTGATACCACAGGGAGGCAGTGGGTCAGTGGGCGGGTGATGATGCCAGCTGTTCAGTCCCTGGGGGCCCCTACCTGTTCTCCGAGGGGAGGCCTGGAGTAGCAGGAAGTGAAAGTGTTCCTCGCAGAGAGAGGAAGCTGAGCGGGCAGGGGGAAGAGGCGGGGCTGGGGGTATTTGAAATCGACCCACCTCCCTCTTTCCGGGGGCTCAGGCCTTAGGTGACCGGGCTTTGGAGGAAGGGACCCTGGCAGTCTGGGAGTCCAGGGGTAAGAACCGTGAGGCTCCCGCGGCCCCAGGAGTCCCCTCTCGGCACCCTTCACTCTTTCTCATAAGAGCCTGTGGATGTTCTTGTTTCCTTAGCGGCCCAAGGTCTAACCCCCATCCTCCGGCAGCTTCCCTGTGGGCCCACAGGAAAGAACAGCGAGGCCAGACAGCTGATGGTTAGTTGTTTTTTGTTTTTAATTTGTCTCTAATAAGCGACACCATCTGCCCACCCCCGCCTGGGAAACGGGTCCCGAGTGAGGGGGCCTAGCACCCACTTTGGGAGTTGTAGGCAGAGACTTGGGAGGCCTTGAGGCTTGGATCCCCCCACCGGGTGTGAGTTATGTTTGGAGGGCGCACCTCCCCACCCAGGGTAGGTTAGACTTCGTCTACTTGGCCCCAAGCCCCTGGGAACAGTAGAGAGCATGGGGGCCCTGGGGCTCTCGTCCTGGGACAGTTAGCAGTTTGGAGGTACCCCTGGCCCCCTGAGCAGTTAGAGATTAGGGGAGGCTGATCCTTGGCCCTAGGGGTGATTAGGGGCTGCGGGCTCTTAGAGACCGGCTGCCCAAGCCTCAGCCCCTAAGAATGTTAGAGATTCGCTGGGGTCAGGGGTGCTGGGACCCCAGTTTTGGGAGGGAGTAGTTAGTAGGTTGAAGAAATGTTCTGAGCTCCCCAGAAAAGAGCTGTAAGTTAGAGGGGGCCAGGCCTGGCTGGGGCTCAGCTGTCCCAAAGCTGGGTGTCCTGCCTGGGAGATGCGTCTGTCACTGGGGTTTCTCTCCCTCCGTGGTCCTGGCCTCCTCCTTGGCAGGAGGTGGAGACTTCCTGGAGGAAGCTGAAGCGGTGGGGTTGGGAGTCCCCGACCCCGACTGGGCATCTATGCTGGCATGCTCCTTCCGGACAAGGTCCTCCAGCTCCTTCTGCAGGGGGCAAAGTTCACAGAGGTCAGAGGTCATCACGCATCATAAGGTCAGAGGACCTGTGGGACAGGGGTCCAGGGACTGGGCTCAGGGTGGGCTGGGGTGGCCCAGGCTCCTCACCTTCCATCCGAGGAGGTCGGCAAGGGCCAGGCAGCCCTGGTCGCAGTCACCCAGCCAGGCCACGTCCCTGTGGGCGGGTGAGAGTCAGGGCTCCCAGGCTTGTCCCAGGGCCCTGCCGGCTCTGCCCTGTCCTGTGCCTTCGTGCCCTCCCTCCCACCTTGGCCCTGTCCCTTGAAGGCTCCACTGCCCCCCCACTGCCGCGGGGGGCCTCACCTGTAGGCCTTCTTGGAGTCGAAGTCCATGCCTCCTCCGAGGCCCATCATCATCCCGAGGAAGGGGTCAGTCTGTGGGGAAGGGGGTGGAGTCGGGGGGAGCTAGGAGCACAGACCCTGGAGCCAGGTGGCTTGGGTTGGAATCCCAGCTCTGTGACTTTGCTCAAGTGGCCTGGCCTCTCTGAACGTCAGTTTCTTTCTCTGTAGAGTGGGGGTGATCATCAAACCCACTCCTAGGGTTGTACTGTCAGCGGGTTAACACAGAGGAAATGCTAAGCACGGCATCTGGCACACCGTACGTTTTTTGCCTGTTGGAGAAACATCTGTCCCCAGGAGGGAGCCCCTGCCTGGGAGTGAAGCTACCTCAGGAAAAGAGAGCCGAGAGAGGGAGCGGGTAACTCCTGACAGCACTGCCGCAGGCCCAGGGGCCAGCTAGCCCGGACTCTTCAGTTACGGGAAGCACGACATTCTCGTTTTGGCTTAAGTCGCTTTGACCTGGGGTTCTGTCACTCGTTCAAAAGGTGAATGAGGGACTTCCCTGGCGGTGCAGTGGTTAAGAATCCGCCTGCCAATGCAGGGGACACGGGTTCGAGCCCTGGTCCGGGAAGATCCCACATGCCGTGGAGCAACTAAGCCCGTGTGCCACAACTACTGAGCCTGCGCTCTAAAGCCCGTGAGCCACAACTACTGAGCCCGCTCGCCTAGAGCCCGTGCTCCACAACAAGAGAAGTCACTGCAATGAGAAGCCCGCGCACCGCAACAAAGAGCAGCCCCCGCTCACCGCAACTAAAGAAAGCCCATGCGCAGCAACAAAGACCCAACGCAGCCAAAAGTAAATAATAAATAAATAAATTAAAAAAAAAAAAAAAAAAGGGTGAATGACACAGAGGCCTGTGGAATCCTGGAGTCAGGGCAGCCTGGAACCTGACCCCTGTGGATTCCAGAATCCTTAGGTCTGAGCCGAGGGGTCCAAAGTATTGGGATTCCCCAGAGACCTGTCCCCTGGTTCCCGAGGAGGCCGGGGGGAGGCAATGTGGGGCCCCTGTGCGGGGGTGGCAGGGTGTGACTAAAAGCACTCACCTGGCCAGTCTTCTCCTTGTTGATGAGCAGGCGTGGCGTGGAGAGGGGCGCCCTGGTGGAGGGCGAGCTGAGAGGTGAGGGCCTGTCCCGGCTCCCCCAGTGCCCAGCAGCCCCCCATAGCCCTGACCCCCAACCTACTTGCTGATAAGGGATGCGAAGGGCTGCACCTGCAGGGAGGTGCCCATGATGATGAGGAGGTCCACCTTCAGGAAGTCCTGTGAAGGGGGAGCAGACAGTGAGGCTGGGCTGCCGGCCCCCGGCCCCCGCCGCAAGCCCACCCGCAGCTACTTGCGGAAGCCACCTTCCCCAGGGCAGGACCCCGGCTGCCCCCGCGTGGACCGAGATGGGGGGCGCGGCGGGTACACTTACTGACTGCAGGCAGGAAAAGAAACGCGCTGGGAGGTTCTCGCCGAAGAACACGATATCTGAGGTGGAGACAGATGGACAGACAGACACAGGGAGAGATAGAGACAGTGAAAAAGCAGGGGGGCAGAGACAGGGAGGGAGAGAGAGAACAGGCAGGAAGAGAAGGCGGACCCCAGGGCTGGGGTGGGAGTGTGGAGCACTGGGGACAGGCTAGGGGCTATGGTACCCACTCTCCCTGGGGCAGACTCCGGGCACTGGTCAGGGAGAGAGGGTGACCGGGGTGGATGGATGGATAGGGAGCGTGGCCTTCTTGGGAAGGGGTTAGTGGCTGAGGGGGTCCCAGCCTGAGTCTACCTCGGTTGGTCCCTGGCCCCGAGGCTCACCGGGCTTCACCACACTCCGACATTTCTCACACTTGGGAGTCGCCTCGGAGAAGATCTTCTCTGGGCGTGGGGAACAGGGAGGGAGAGGAGGAGGTAAGAGGCCTTGGGCTGGGGCTGCAGCCTGCCTGCCCACCCCACCCTTCCTTCACTGTCAACACAAACACACCTCAGCCACCAGGTGGGCCTCCTGGGGTGTTTGCCCTGCTCAGGAAGGACCTCCCTTCTTAGACAGCTGTCCCTCCCCCGCCCCCAAGATTCCTGGGGTGGCTCCCAGCACCAGCCTATAGCTATTAAATGAACAAACAAATGAGCAGACACTCGCCCCTAAAAGGGGCCGCTGGGTTCCACCAACCCCCGACCTGGGGAATCTGGACTTGGGAGTGAAGCTCGTCCAGTGGGTCTTTGAGGGCAGCCCTACTTCATCGTGGGTCAGAGAGGCCTGGTAGGTGCCAGGCCTAACGGCAGAGAGGGAAGAATTATGCAGATGATGCTGGGACGGGGGCAAAACCTTAGGTGCAGGTGCTCCCCACTGTTGGGCTCTGTGACAGACCCACCCCTGCCCCCACGCACACCCCATGCTTATGACAATCCTCCTCCTCATTGCTTATTGATTAAGGAAGCTTGAAAGCATTCTGTCACTTGCAACCCACAGAATCCTGGCTTGTTCATTCAACTATTCACTCATTCCTTCAACAAATATTTACAGAGCACTGCTTTAAGGTCTGTCATTTACTTGAAAATATTTTTGCATTGACAGTACACGACATTTTGCGGGTGATGCTTGTGCTACTGCTGTAAGAGAAACATAGTGGGGTAATGTTAATTGTACATCACCCCCAGCTGCGTGCACTTGGGCTATTCAGGAATCCTCACCCCAGGGGCGGTCAGCTGGCACGTGGTCAGAAGGGCCACACGCCAGAGGCCCTACTATCAGCGCTGCAGCTGTCCTTATCACACACGGACACCACGGGCTTTGTGAAATCAGCATAAAGAATGTCAGAAATGGGTTTCCATGGATGAAATAAGTGGCTTCTCAATTAGCACAATGGATGTCAGAAATCGGCTCTCACTGGCATTCAAGAAATGTGGATTGGCTGGATTTTTTTTTTCCTCCTTCTCTTTTTGGACACTCCGCCCATGCATGAACAGGGACGATGACTTTAGCAAGCCCTGGAGTTTGCATCCTTAAGGACAGCCCCCCGTCTTCGTTCCTAACCAAGGCTGCGCCCAGCTTCACACGCCACGGCCTCTGCTCGCCTGAATCCAGCTGATGGGCTGGTTGAATCCTGTGCCTCTGGGGCAGTGCCGTCCAGTATGCTGGTTAGAGCCACATGTGGCTTTTAAATTTTAATTAATACAAATTAAAGAAAGTTAAAAATTCAGTTCCTCGGTCACATTAGCCACATTTTAAGAGCTCAATAGCCCCATACAGCAAGTGGCTGCCGTGTTGGACCGTGCAGATGTGGAACATTCCCCACACCCCAGAAAGTTCTCTCAGATACTTCTGCTCTTCTTAGAGTGTAGTTGCGCTTGCCTGGATGAGCCCCTCATGTAAGACGGGGTCAGAGCACCCAAAGGACAAAGAGCTAGGGTTTCAGGACCTCACAGAACAGGTTGTATGACCACGTGGGGGCCTGTCTGCTAACGCACGTCTCTGTGTCCGGAGTCTGCATCCGTCATAACCTGGCTGTGAGGTGGTGTCGGGAGAAATGAACCCCCGCTGCCACCTCAAATCTCTGGGGGCTGCCGTTATCCGCGCGTGGAGACCCTGTCCCTGGCGCTGGGAAGCAGACAGGGGACGGGAGGCCTGCCCTCGGGGATAATCACCTCCAGCCCCTCACCTTTCATCCAGCTTAGCGTGTACTCCTGCCGGCAGACGGGGCTGATGCAGTGAGACGTGTAGAAGGTGCCGTGGGCCTCCACCAGGTCCTCGGCCTCCAGCCCCGCCACTCGCTCCAGGGTGTCTATGTTCTGGAGGGAGAGATGGAGGAGAGACGGTCAGGAGAGAACCGCACCCCCCAGCGGGCAGGAGGCAGAGCCAGGAGTTGCGGCTGAGAAAAGCAAGTGGGACAGGGGAGAAGGGAGGGAGGGAGAAGCAAGGGGGCAGGGTGTGCCTAAAACTCTTCTGTTCATCCTGATGGTGCCTCTGAAAAGGTAAGTCATGGACACTTAAAGGCAGGGGCCCAAACTCAAATGTCTATGAGCCCAGACTCACTGCCACCAACCAGCCCTGGCAAATTTGGGCCACTTTGCTGCAAATGTGTTTTGTTAGAACCAGACACTCTAGTGGCACCTGCCAGAAATTTGGTGAAATAAACGTACTAATCTCCAGTGTCTCCACTGTAAACGCAGCCCCCTCAGATATGGCATCCTTGTGCAGTACCCAACCTGCACAGCTGTCTGTGGCAGCCCTGGCCAGGCATTAACATAAATCCATGAATCAGGAGGGTTTTTTGGGTTTTCATCACACTGTTCTCCTACTTAACCTTACTATGGTCTGCTGCATAGATAGTATATTAACTTGTAGTCTTTTCAGACAGAGATAATTTCCTTATTCAACAGGCAAGAATATTCTTCTCTTCCACATAGACATTTGCGCTTTCTCCAGCCCCTCTGGAGCAGCTTTTGCTTGTGCACGAGGAATGTTGCTGAGGCAGGTGCTGCTGGAGGACACCGGCAGATGTTACAGAGCTGGCCAGGCATATGCAGCCCACAGCTGACCCGACGAGGTTTCCTGGAGGCTCCGTGAACAACTGAAAGGGTTCCCTTTCAAGGGCAGACAGCCCCAACTGCCCTCTCTGCTCCCAGCCAGCCATCAGTTTATCCCCAAAACATGCAGACAAGAGTCACTGTTCCCAGACTCTCTGTGGCTTTCCCTCTCCCCCCTTTACTAGAAATGCTAGTTCTGCCTTTGTTTCTTGACTTAGTCTACCAGCTCCCTGACACGTAAGTAAGCAGTGTGCATGCAAATAACTAAATGGCAAGTCAAAGGTCTACCTACGTGCCTCTGTGCTACCCTTTGATGTCACTTTTTTTTTTTTTTTTTTTTGCCATGCTGTGCGACTTGCGGGACCTTAGTTCCCTGGCCAGGGGTCGAACCCATGCTCTCAGCAGTGAAAGCACAGAGTCCTAACCACTGGACCACCAGGGAATTCCCTTGATGCCACTTTTGATGGAGAAACCACAAACAAACAAAAATGAAAGCGGTCAACCCGTATGTACTGGTATGAAGGGATCTCTCCAAGATGTTAGAGGGCCCAAAGCACAAAGGCAGTGTGTACAGGATGTGAAAAAATCAATATATGAATTTGTGTATTTGCTTGCCTAAGTATAGAATATCTTCAAAGGAGACCCAAGAAGTAGGCAGCAGCAGTGGCCCCCAGGGAGGGAAGCTGGGGCTGGGGAATATGGCCCAAGAGGTTCGCTATAAAGGCCAAGCAGCAATGAATGCATGGCAACACACAGCAACTGACGTCTGGCCTCAGCATCAGGCAGGAAAGAGGGCATGGTGAGGAGGCGGGCCCTGGGCAAGGTGGGCAGCGGCCACTCAGCTCCAGCCAACCACTTTCCCCCCAAGAAAGCCACCCAGGTTCAGCCAGCTCTTCCCGATTTTCAAGAGGAGCCTGACGCCTGGGTGTCATCTGCAATCTCTTGAATTTTAAACCTTGGCTCACTTCTGGTTTCAAGACATCACGTCTCTGACATGCTTTTAAAAAGCATGAAGCTGGGACTTCCCTGGTGGCACCGTGGTTAAGAATCCACCTGCCAATGCAGGGGACATGGGTTCGAGCCCTAGTCTGGGAAGATCCCATATGCCACAGAGCAACTAAGCCCGTGTGCCACAACTACTGGGCCTGTGCTCTAGAGCCTGTGCTCCACAACAAGAGAAGCCACCACAATGTTCTCATGCGCACTGCAACGAAGAGTAGCCCCCGCTCACCGCAACTAGAGAAAGCCCACCTGCAGCAATGAAGACCCAACGCAGCCAAAAAAAAAAAAAAGCATGAAGCTGCTATGTGAGTGCGGATATGGAAGGATCTTCCAGACAGGGCTTAAATGAAAGAAAGCCAAGTACAAACCCTATGTATGATGTAAATGCCATAGATATAGATTTAAAAGAGCGATAAGCTGGTTTGCTGAGATCACAGTGACATGAATGAAGGCGACAACTGTTCTCATGTTTGAATGGATACTTGTGTCTTGAGATAAAAATAGCATCGCGCGTGGCTTCGAAAGTGCTGCATCGTCACAATTCAGAAAGACGTGAAGACAATGTGTTCCAGAAAACTGGGTCAGTGACTCAAAAAGTGGCTGAGGTTAAAGAAGACGGTGATGAGTTTGAAAAAGAAAAAAAAGGTTTCATGAAACGTGAGACTGGAAAATTTTTTTCCACCTTTGTCTATGTTACGTAATGTGCCATTCTGAATATGCAGGCGTGCTTAAATCCACACATGAAGAATTGCAACTGGGGGGAAATGCCACCACATTTCACGCTGACCTCACAACGCATTGGTGTTGGCTTTCGTCTAAAGATAGCCTACAGCTGGTGTGCTTTCGTGGTTGGGGCGGGGGGTTCTGCCTCAGACAGAGCTGGGCAGCGAGCCCGCTGAGCAGCCCCGATGAGCCACTTGGTCCTGGGCCTGGGCTTCTCGTGCTGGGACCCCTGTGATCTCATCCTGTCTGGAGGGTTTAAACATCGTCTATCTGCTGCTCTCCAGCTCGAGTCCAGACTCCTGTGTCCAGCTGTCTGCCCATGTCCCCACGTGGTTGTCTAATGGGCATCTCAACCTCGACATGCCTTCAGCCAGGCTCCTCCTCTGCCCCCCACGCCTGCACGTCCCACCATCTCAATAAAAGGCAGCAGGTGCTCAGGCTGAGAGGGAGACAGTCATCCCTGACTCCTTTCCTTCTCTCATGAACCGTTTCACATTCAACCCATTGGCAAGTCCTGCCGGCTCTACCTTCAAAACGGGTTCCTAAGCCGCCCACTTCTCCCCTTCGACAGCCCCCTCCCTGGCCCAGCCTCCACCCTCTCCTGCTTGGACCATCACTGCAGTCTCCTCCCTGGTCTTGGTACCCGCCCCCCACTGCTCCCACAGTCTGCCCCCCTCACACAGCCAGAGGGACCCTGTGAACACCTGGGACAGGTCACGTCGCTGCCCTGCTCAGAGCCCTCGTGTGGTTCCACCTCACTCAGGGGAAAGGACAAAGCCCTCCCTGTGGCCCCCGAGCCCCCACATGGTCCACCCCCGTCACCTCCCTGACCTCGTCTCCTCCATCTTCTCCTACTGCTGTCCTCCTTGCTCACTCAGATCCAGCTGCTGCTTCTTCTTCTTCTTTCTTTTTTTAAATATTTATTTATTCGGCTGTGCCGGGTCTTAGCTGTGGCATGTGGGGTCTAGTTCCCTGACCAGGGATCGAACCTGGGCCCCCTGCATTGAGAGCGTGGAGTCTTAACCGCCGCTGGACCACCATGGAAGTCCAGATCCAGCTTCTTGAACACGCCAAATGCAGTCTCCCCTCAGGACCTCTGGACTGGCTGTTCCCTTTGCCTGGAATGCACTCTCCCCCCACAGGTGATCCCATGTCTCCCCCCCTCCCCTCCTACAGGTCTCCGTTTAAATGTCCTGCTTCTCAGTGAGGCATTCCCTGACATCCTGTTCACTACCGCACCCCCGACGCCGCACACACGGAGCTTGATTCCCCTTTCCTGCTCAGCTGCGCTCCAGAGACCTCTCAGCATCAGAGCAGATACGCAACTCACCCATCTCGTCCGTTGTCTCTCCCCACACTACACTGTCAGTTCCAGGAGGGCAGGGATGTCTGCTCCCTCCGTTCACTGCCTGCAGGGCCTGGCACTGGGTTGGCACTCACTAAACATTGGGACAGAAGCTTACAAACAGGTTTGCCAGCAGGGCTGTGGTGAGGATTTCATGAAGGCATTTGGCTTCAGGTGTGCTGTTCGTATCAAGTCTGAGTCACATCTCATGGAAAAAACTGACTCTCTGGGAAGAAAGGTCAGGTTTATTCTGAGCTGGGGCTCCTCCTGGAAGGAGGAGGCCATCCCCTCCCCCGCCAGCTGTGGGTGGGAGCACTAGCCCTGGGTGGGAGCATGTACCCCACTTGAGAGTTCTGGACCTACAAAGAATTCATCCTCCCCCTGGTGGCAACTTCTGAGGCTGCAGGCTCCAGATTGCCAGGCACAGGAAGAAAATAATAGAACACCTATTTCTACCCATGTGTTCTCTCTCTATTTTATAATTTTGGGTTCTGAGGTATGAATTAGAGCAGGCATGGTATCAGGCCTATAGTACATCATGTAATTTCAATACGTATTTATGAAACAAAGGTAGAGGTGCAAACATTTTTCACTATTAGGGGTGCGAGACCCTAAAAGGCTCACCAACTAGGAAGCCAACAATGTGAGCTGTCCTTCCCTGAGGACACCGGGGCGAGGCCCTCAGCCAAGCACCTGACATGTATGAGCCATGGTCCCACGGTACGCACAAGGCCTTTGTGCAAATTATAAAAGGGTGTCCCAGGACTTCCCCGGTGGTGCAGTGGTTAAGACTCCACGCTCCCAATGCAGGGGGCTGGGGTTCGATCCCTGGTTGGGGAACTAGATCCCACATGCATGCCACAACTAAGGAGCCCGCCTGCTGCAACTAAGGAGCCGGTGTGCCGTAACTAATAAGCCAGCAAGCCGCAACTAAGGAGCCCGCCTGCCACAACTAAGACCCAGCACAACCAAATAAATAAATAAATACATATATTTTTAAAAGGTGCCCCCCACACACAAAAAAATAGTGCCCCTTCCTTAAGCGTTTACAGCCACCAGCCGGAAAACTGTCAGGTGTACTGATCATATTAGACCAACTCAGTTTGGAGTCATCTGCTGGAAAGCCCTGCCAAATACGAAATCTATGGTGCCAATAGTGTCTGCTCAGAGAAGTACTCCTGGGATGGCCCTGAGGGAGGTCACTGCCACATCACCACCTCTCGCCTGAGAGGGCGAAGCTGTTCTGGCCTCTGTTTTATCGAAAGGGAAACTGAGGCTGAGAGAGGGGACGTGAGTCACTGCAGGTCACGTGACAGAGAAGCCGTGGCCTGAGCTCTCGGGCCCCTCCAGCCCGCGCTCTTCCTCCCAGGATGCCCGCGGTCCCGCCTACCTGCGTGTAGCAGCGCAGGAGCAGCCCCTTCTCCTTCAGCAGGCGGATGAAGTAGTGGCAGATGGTGGGCTGGAGGGGAGCAATCATGACAATGCCGATGAAGACAGAGCACACTGGCCGCGCACCGCCGTGTGCCGGGAACTGTTCTAGGCACCACGCCTGTTTTCCCTCACGGAATCGTCACACCAACCTCGTGAGGTGCGCACCTTCGTTATCCCCATTTCACAGGTGAGGGAACTGAGGCACAGAGAGGGTGACTGTCTTGCCAAAGTCACCCAGGTTGTGGAGTTGGGGTTTGCACAGAGAGGACTGGCTCTGGAGTCTGGGCTCTTATATGTATCGTTAACTCATTTAAGCCTCACGACAACCCTTTCTCATGGATTATTATCAGCTTCATTTTACATAAGGGAAAACTGAGGCTCAAGGACACAAGAGCAGGAAATGGGGGACCAGGACTTGGACCCAGGCAGTCTGGGCCCGGAGCCCATGTATATATATATATATATATTTTTTTTTTTTTTTGGATGGTTCCACACGGCTTGCAGGATCTCAGTTCCCCAACCAGGGATTGAACCCGGGCCACAGCAGTGAAAGCCCGGAATCCTAACCACTAGGCCACCAGGGAACTTCCCCAGAGCCCACGTGTTTAACGGCTATATGATATTTGTCTGAAGGGCCCTGGAGGGGGCTTTCCCATGCCTGCTGGCCCCCAACCTTTCCTGTCCCCGCCTCCACAAAAGAGAGCTCACCTTGAACTGCCCAGGATAGAGTTCCTTGGCGAGGGCAAAGAAGGGCTCTGGATGTTTCTGTGGGAGAGAGAGCCGGAGGGCAGGTGAGATGAGAGCTGGACAGAGGCGGCCACGCCTCCACCCCCCCACCCCCATTACAGACGTTCCTCCCTGCGGGACACGTACCTTGAAGTAGCTAATCTCAAAGATGGCCTCCGGGTAGGGAAGATGGTATTTCTCCAGGTTGGCGTAGAGGCCCGTGTTTGGGGAGCGGAAGTCAGGGATGCCCGCGGCTGGGGGAGGAGTGGCAGCGGGCAATCAATCGATGAGGGACCTTGGCCCCTTCTCTACCACACTGACCCTCCCAGGCAAGGGCCCCCATACGGCTCCTCCCCAGCTCTTCGAAGGGGCGCCCCCAACTAGGGAGTTCTCTTGGGGGAGGGGGGCACTTACAAGTGGAGATTCCAGCTCCCACCAAACAGATAACCCTGCGACCTGGAGGAGAAGAGTTTATGCAGCGTGGTGTTTTGTTTTGTTTTGTTTTTTTTCAGTTTACATTCGTTTATTGTTGTAACATTTTGTTTTGAACATCAAACACTGCACCAAAATATGAGCCATTTGTCTTAAGACAGTTGTCTTTGCCATAAACTAAGTACTGAACTGATGTTTACAATGAACTTCTGACAACTTAAAAAATTATTAGTGGCACTGCTGTCTAATAATCAAATATATCATCACAGACTGGATGTAATGATTACATTAAAAGACCAAAGTTTCCCCTTCCCTTTCTTACCCTTAAATAATACCACCCATCACAGTCTCTGAAGCCGTTTACTCTGTGCCTGGCCCTGGGGCAAGCATTTCAGATCCCTGAATGGCTCTTCCAACCATCTCAAGGAGGAAGGTGTTAACATCCCACTTTATAGATGAGGAAACTGAGGCTCAGATAGGGGAAGGGGTCACACAGGTGACTGATGGAAGAGCCAGCATGGGGTCAAAGAATCCACTGTTTGAAATTATACCAATGGGGACTTCCCCGGTGGCACAGTGGTTAAGAATCCGCCTGCCAATGCAGGGGACACGGGTCCGAGCCCTGGTCTGGGAAGATCCCACATGTCACAGAGCAACTAAGCCTGTGCGCTACAACTACTGAGCCTGCGCTCTAGAGCTCGCGAGCTACAACTACTGCCCGCGTGCCACAACTACTGAAGCCCGCGCGCCTAGAGCCTGTGCTCTGCAACGAGAGAAGCCACCACAATGTTCTCATGCGCACTGCAACAAACCGCAAGTAGAGAAAGCCCACGCGTAGGAACGAAGACCCAACGTAGCCAAAATAAATAAATAAATTTGTATTAAAAAAAAGGAAATTATACCAATGTAGTAAGATTCAAGAAAAGGCCACTTGGAGAGAAATTTCTCCTAGCTAGATCTAGACAAAAATGCATGAGATCTTAGTGAGAGGGGTGGGGTGGGGGGTTCCCCCGGAAGAGCTGCAGGTTATTGTGAAAAACCCTCTGGCCACCCCTCATCTTTTGGACACAGTCTTGGATGGCCATCTATTTCTAGCGTATGATACACATTCCTTCATCCTATTCCTTCACTCCATAATCAAATGCACATCAGCCACCGGAAGTCTGGTAGTTTTCACGTGAAGACCAAAGACTGGCCACTCTCAGCCCAGGCCCAGTGAGCAGCAGAGTGGAAAAGGACTTCCAATCCTAGTTCTTCTGCACACCAGTGGGGGCGTCTTAGTTCAGATCACCACTCTGGGCTTTAGCTTCCTGCTCTGTAAAATGGGCATAATCACAGTACCGACCTCGCAGGGCTGCTGAGAGAATGAATTCATCCCTGTGAAGCTTAGATCAGTGCCCAGCACTGATGATTCTTCAAGTCACTCGTACTCAACTTCTTTAGTCCCATGATTCGTATACCTATAAGTGCTTTGCTCCCCCATTGTCACCAGCTTTCAGAAAAGAAGATGGGGAGGCGTGGTAGGGGTGGCATCATTCACAAGCACGTGGGGCTGTGCAGAAATAGCCCAGCTGCCTCTTCAGTGGCTGGCTGGCTGGCAGCCCTGCCACGCAGCACCCTTGGCATCTGCCCATCAGCTGATGGACAGACACGGGTGTCAGGCGCCTGTGAACCGGGCGCCTCTGGGGTGTTCTATGCAAAGGAGGACAGCAAGGGTGACAAAGGCTGAGGACTGCTACAGCCACAGCCCTTGGCTTCGTCTCGGGATGCCATTGGACTAGGCCCAGTGGACCCAGCAGGGGCCATGTGGAAGGGAGTGTGCGCCCTGGATTCAGGCGGCCTGGCATCGAGCCCTGATTCTGCCTCTTGCCAGAAGTGTGACCCTGTACCAGGTCACAGCCTCTCTGCGCCCCAGTTTCCTCCTCTGTCCAGATCACTCCTCACAGGTATCATGTGAAGATCAAAGGTGGGGACGCCTGTCAAGTGCCTGGCAAACAGCGAGAGCTCAATTCATTGTTATTATTTTTTTTTTTAAAGATTTTTTTGGTGTGGACCATTTTTAAAGTCTTTATTGAATTTGTTACAATATTGCTTCTGTTTTATGTTTTGGTTTTTTGGCCGTGAGGCATGCGGGACCTCAGCTCCCCAACCAGGGATCGAACCCATACATACCCCCCTGCATTGGAAGGCGAAGTCTTAACCAACGGACCGCCATGCAAGTCCCCATTGTTATTATTTATTATTATCCCCTCATAGGCGCCCTCATGGGTCAATTATCCTAAAACCCAGGTGCAGGAGGACAGAAGGAATGAGAGCTTTGATGCCACTGCCTTTGCTCTCTTGGGGGCCCACCCAAGCCAAGAGATGGCTGCAGACAGCTGCCTGGCCTGCCCTGGGAGAGGGAGGCTCACGACGGCCGGCCTGGCTGCCCCAGGAGAGACAGCAGCGGCTGGAGGACAGGGAAACCGGAGAAGACGTCCTCAACAAAAGGCTGTTCAGGACCCTCAAAGAGTGGATTGTTCTAGTCGAGGACTGCCGAGGGCTCGGTTTCTCAGACTCTGGTGACCTCAACTCGTGGCAAGAAATATAAATTACATGGTGACCCCGTAAAGAGGCACTTCTACACCACACCTGAAACAAGCCTCCTGTAATAATCGTCACAGGGAACACTTATGCAGCTCTTGCTCTGTTCCAGGCCCGGTTCCAGGCATTTACATTTATGAATTTATGTAACCCCCTCATAACCCTATAAGGCAATTACTATTATTAGCATCTTCATTCTGTCAAACAGGCCTGGCCAATCAGAGACACGGTGATTGGTTCAGGGGTAGGAATGTGACCCAACCTGGGCCAATTGGAGCCGATCTCTGCTCTTTTGCCTGAACTACTGGGAGAAAGATGCTCTCTTCAGTGGGAGCCATTAGGCCGGTGGAACTTGTATTTGCCACTGCCAGGAGCAACCTTGACCCCAACACAGAGAAGAGCTGCACCAGAGAGGGTTCAGATTTTTGACAACAGCATGGAAGCCGCTGAATCCGGCCATGATTAAAGCGGGGTTTTCGTTACAGGATCAACACACTCCCTTTTTGGCGTAAGCCAGTTTGAGTTGAGGTTCTTGTGACTTGCAGACGAAAGCTGTGAATGGCTGGGGCTAAGCCACTCGGGGCCAGGAGAGGGGAAGGGGCCCAGTGCAGGCAGAGGACTCACAGCGCTCACTCTGCATGTAGCGGGTCACCCCTTCCAGGGTTAACTCGTCCAGCAGATGCTCCTTCTGGGTGCCCAGGCCCAGTGTCTGGGAGAAGAAATTCCGCAGGAAGTCCACTGGCCAAAAAGAAGAGAGACAGCAGCGGCGTGCGTGGGTGCTCAGTCAGGGTGCCCAGAGGCCCCGAGTGCCCCTGCCCAGCCCTGGGGCCCCACCGCCTTCCCGCGACTAAGAGCTCAATGCCTGGCCCGGTCAGGGGCCTCCAGGCGCTGGCGCTGCGTCTGTTATCACATACCTTGGATGTCACCCCTGGCGGAGGTGAGCACCCAGATCCCTGCCCTAAACCGCCCCCCAGAACCGTGCTCCCAAGGAAGATACTCACTCTCTCCTTCTGCGCCAGCCGCTCCTCCCTCAGTGTCTGAATCTGAGTCCTGGAAGGGGTGGGGGTGGGGTCATCAGGCCCCAGAAGTGGGGTTAGGGAGGGAGGGAAGCAGGGGTGACACCCGGGTTTGGGGAAAAGGCTCTGGCTGGGAGCTGGGCCCGAGGAAGTGAGGGGTGGAGGGGACAGCGCTGTGGGCCAGTGTGTGGGCTCTGGGACAGGCTGCCTGTGCTGGGAAACCCAGCTCTGCGACTCGCAGGGAGTGCAGTCTCCGGTGGGTGACTTTGCTTTTCTGAGTCTCCGAGCTCCTCCTCTTAGAAATGGAGCTCAGAGGACACTCACCTCAGAGGGCTACTGTGAGATGAAGTGAGTTCACCTCTGGGAGGTGCTCAGATCAGCCCTGGGGCGGGTGTGTGGCGGTGATTGCTCAGGAAGCACTGGCCATTGCTCTCCTCACCTCCCGGCGTCCACGGCCTCGCCTCACAACCCCTCTTGTCCCCTGCCCTAGCCAGCAGCCCTGCAGCCCTCCTCACCTAAGTCACTCCTGTGAGTAACGCCTCGGTCCTCACCCTGCGGCCGTCAGCCCTCCGGCCTGAAGCCCCCCACTCCACCTTTCCAACCCTTCCATCTCCTTTATCGACTCCTCCCCTCAGCCAGACTCCCAAATTGAGGGTCTGGGACTCTGTCCTGGGCCCTCCCTACTTCCTCTGTCCACTTTCCCTGGTCGGCCTCATCCACGCCACTGGCCTGTCCCCCAGATCCAGGGTTCCCGCAGCCTCCTGGATGCCTCCTTCTAAGTGACCCCCGGTCCCTCACTCCCACCGCGTCCCAAACTGGCCTCAGCATCTCCCCCAAACCTGCTCCTCCTCCTGGGCCCCATCTCAGTGTGGCTTCCGGCCCCTGGTCTGCCAGACGCCTCCTGCCTCCCTCCCCTGCCCTCCTGCCGTAACACGTCCCCTCTCCAGGGCTCCACAGGGTCCAGCCTGTTCTCCCAGGGGTCCTGCCCCGACCTCCCCCCTAGGCTCCCAGCCTCAGTCTTCACCTCCGATCTACTCTACCGCCCTCTGTGTGACGGCCTGCCTGGGTCGGCCCGCTCCCCTCCACTTCAAAGGCCCTTCTCTGGGGCTTCTCCAGTCTAATCATCTGATCACGAACATCTGTGGAGTCTACCATGATGTCAGCTCCAAGAAGGCTGGGATTTTTCGTCGTCGCCGCTGGATGCCCAGCACCAAGAACAGGGTCTGGCACTTGGCAGGAGTTCCAGAACTATCCACCGCTGAACAAATGGACACCTGCTGTGCGGTGTGCTAGACCAGGCCTGGGCCCTGCAATGGACCTCATAGAAATGCAATTCTGGGGAATTCCCTGGCAGTCCAGTGGTTAGGACTACGCGATCTTACTGCCAAGGGCCTGGGTTCAATCCCTGGTCAGGGAACTAAGATCCCGCAAGCCGAGTGGTGCAGCCAAAAAAAAAAAAAAAAAAAAAATCTAACCAATTCGCTCTCCTGTTTAAAACCCCTCCAACTACCCCTCTCCATCACTCACAACTCTGGTTCCAAGCCTTTTTGAATAGAAACCTCCCTTCCAAACATAGTTAAAACTTTTCATTGCTTTAGGATTGTGTAAGCTGCACAAAAACTTTGACCATTAGACAATGTATAACTTGGGGGCACTTGCCTCATGATCCCCTCACCCACAACCCCCATCCTGTTCCCCCCCTTCAAGCTAACCACTATTATTAACAGCACAATGGTAATTACTCCAGATTTTGTCTCTGTGGGTAAAACTCATTATTTCCCCAGAAATGGGTCATACCACAGTACGATGCTGCACCCTGCATTTTCCGCAAAACAATATATCATAGACCCACCAGCTACATAGTGTTGCATTGTAAGGATGCACCATAGTTCATTTAACTCATCAACTGATAGCCGTTTGGGCTGTTTCCAGTTTTTCTGTATGAGACAATGCTGCAATTTACATCCTCGAATCTCTCTCTTTGGGACTGAGGATCGCTTTTTCACATTAAACCTTTTTCCCTGACAGTGGTCGTGCTTTGGGAGCCAGGCGAGGGAGAAGCCCGGCCTGACAGGAAGCTCTTATCCCCTCGGTGTGGCTCTGCCATGCATCTGTGGCGTGCTCTCATCACAGCTTCTGCACTGGCCTACATCTGAACTGTGAACTCGCGTCTGTGGGTGGGCTGGCACGCTTTCAGGTTGCAGACAGTGAGGCTCTGTGGAAGGATTTCAGGGCCCTGCTGAGCACGTGGGAGCAACACGGCCTAAGGGGGAGCTGGAGGTGCTGGTGGGGCCTCTGTGAGCCCGCTTCCAGCAAAGCGTCCGGGAGGCAATGTGCCGGGTGCCGTGGGTCGCAAACCCGTCGCTGCCCTTCTAGCCAAGGGACAGTGGACAAGCTACTGAACAACTCTGTTTCCAATTCCTCATCTATAAAATGGCTACAGTAGACCTTGCCCCCCAACAGGGATGCTGGGAAGATGAAACGAGATGAGGCACATCAAACACTAAGCAGAGTACCCGGCTGGAGTAAGTACTCAATAAATGCTAACCATGAATATAATTAGCTGACCTCCCCAGCCACCTGATTACTAAACACATCACATTCTTTCATGCCCCTCAGTGTTTGCACAAGCTGTACCCTCTGCCTGGGACACCATTTCTCACCTTGCCTAAGAAAATTCTAAATCACTCTACACTAACTACCATGTGCTATATCTCAGTCTGACTCCTAGATCAGCCTGTGGATTCCTCCAGGGAAGGGATTGGCTGGAATCTGTGTGACCCCACAAAGTTTACTCTGGGCTCCCAAAGCGCCCTGAGCTACTTTCATTATCACCCCGTAGGGTCATTGTCTAGTCACTTGTCCGTGAGATCTGTGAGTTCGGGGACCAAAGCTCTTCCATGCCCAGTGCAAATGAGGTTCAGAAGGGATGGGGGGGTGGGGAGGGCAAGGAGAAAGGAAAGTTTGGAAGGGCAGGCCTGGGGTTGAGGCTGCACACCCTTCTCTGACAGTCCCCAGAATCCACCATTCCCCGGGAGGACGAACCAGGAGGTGGGGTGAGGGACAGGGGCAGTGAGCTGAGGGCCCTGGGGTAACTGTCTTCCCTCTGCCACCTCCCCCCGTGTGGGGTGTTGGAAGTCCATCTCTCTCCTTCCCTCCACCCTTCCCCCCATCTCACCTGAGCCTCCTGCACCTTCCCTGCCTGGGTCTCCAGAGGGTCAGAGGCTGGGGGAGGAGGGGGAGCAGATGTGGTTATGGTGAAGGGAGTGGTTAAGGGGGAATGAAGGGTTTCAAAGCAGCGGGGGGCAGAGGGGGTCAAGAAGACCCACCAACCTAGTTATATTGGGGTGGAAGTGTAAAAATGGAGTAGATGGAGGGAGGGAATGGGGAAAAGCAGATCTTATCAGAGTGGGGAGTGCTGGGAGGACAGGTGGTTAGTGAGGGACAAAGAGGCTGGGATGGGAAGGTTTAGGAGAGGGAAAAGAAAGTAAAGCATACAGGGTATGGGGGAAGACTTAGGAGGAGTTAGGTAGGACGCAGTAGTGTGTGAGTGTGTGCGGGGAGGGTTAGGTTTACAAGCAGAGGGAAGCGTAGAAAGGAAGAGAGAAGAAAAGAAGAGATACTCCGCCTGGAAGAGGTGTTGGGTGGTGGGGGCAGGGAGGGTAGGATGGTAGGTTTAGGAGAGGAAGGAAGAGATAGGAGGGGACACCAGGGGTCCCCTAGCATCCTACAGTTCCCACTAACAACCAGGTACCCTTAGCAACCGGGACCGCGGCATTCTAAGTCCCTAGCAACGAGGGTCCCTAGCAACTAAGGTGAGAGAAAGACGCGATCATTAGTAACCTGGGGGACGTGGCAAACGGACCCTTAAAACCTCGCGACCCAGAAACCCACCAATCTAGCAATATGGATCACTTTGCAACGGTCCCTGAATCCCATTCCCCTCCATGCAGCCCCCATCTCCTGCCCCACCACGCCCGCCCTCGGGCCCCGGGGCCTGCAGCCCTCAGCCAGGCCCCGGCGCGGCCCGACCCTCCCACCAGGGCCCCCGACTCACGATCCGGCTCAGCCATGGGCGCGGGGCGGGGGCCCTCGGTACTGTCACCGACTGCTCTGCCCCGTGACGGCACCGGAAACAGGAGGGGGCCGAGACAGGGCAAAGAACTACAACTCCCAGGAGCCATCGCGGCCGCCAACAACGCCCGGAGCGAGCCCCTCTGCCGTAAGGAAGACACGCGAGGGCTGGACTACGAATCCCAGAGTGCCCCGCTCCCGCAGCCATGTTGGTAAAGGGCGCGCGGAAAGAGTGGGAAAGGGTAGAGAGTCGCAGTCCATCTGAATACTCTGATTGGTCACGGTGTGGTATGGGGGCGGAGCGTTTACTATTTAGCCCACTCTGATTGGATGAGTCAGGGGGGCGTGTTGGGGAATTCCCCCCAGGGCGGAAGCGCTAGAATTCCAGGCAGAGCCCAGCGACTGGCGGGCGGCCGCTGGGGTCCCCTGAGGCTTTGGGGGCCATGGCCGGGGTCGCGTGCTTGGGGAAAGCTGCAGATGCCGACGAATGGTGCGACAGTGGCCTGGGCTCTCTGGGTCCGGACGCGGCGGCCCCCGGAGGACCGGGGCTAGGCTCGGAGCTGGGCCCGGGGCTGTCG
Organism: Balaenoptera acutorostrata; assembly: GCF_949987535.1. NCBI lineage: Eukaryota > Metazoa > Chordata > Mammalia > Artiodactyla > Balaenopteridae > Balaenoptera > Balaenoptera acutorostrata. Next base: position 52,931,401 of record NC_080082.1, read on the forward strand.
TGGGCGCCCCTCGTCTTTGGCTACGTCACTGAGGATGGCGACACGTGAGTGAACCTTAGGCTGCCACACCGGGCCCTAAAATCCCACATCTGACTCCCTATTAGTCTCTGATCCTGACTTCCCAACCTCTCAATCCTAAATCTGTCTTCTAATGCTTGCCCTGACCTCTAACCCCCAAGTCTAACCTTTGATAAATCAATTTCCAATTTAATTTTGATCCTAACCCCTTCCTTTCTGGAACTCTGGTTCTCAAAGCTCCACATCCATTGATTGATTCCACATCCAAGGCTCGATTTGACCTTCCTGACCGCGGTCCTGAGACCTATGTTAGAACTGAAGTTCAGGCAGGCTTCTCCTGACATCTGACCTCTAAATATGATCTTTGATCCTTAGCTCCTAACTTAGGCGCTTTAGATTTTGATTTCCGAAATTAATACTTGGCTTTTGACTCTAAGATCCCACCTTCTGAGCACTAATCTTCAAATCTTACATTCAAACAGAAAATGTAAACACCATGACAGCAGGGATTCATCTGTTAAACAAATATTTATCCAACACCGACAACGTTTCAGGCCCTGTTTTGGGTGCTGGTGATAAGGCAGTGAAGAAAGCACAAAAATTTATGACTTGTGGAGCCTACATTCTAGTGGGGGTATATAGATGGAAGGGCAGACAGACTTACACAAAGGAAGGGAGGAAGGGTGGGAGGAACAAAAAAGAAAGGTAGAGAGAAGGAAAGAAAGAAACAGAAAACCACATAGACACAAAGTAAGAGAGAGAGAGAGAAGAAAGATAGGAAGAAACAAAGATGGAAAAATGAAAAAAAAAATAAGAAAAATGGTATGTCAGAAGATAGTAAGTTCTTTGGAGAAAAATAAAGTAGGAAAGTGAGACAAGTAGATTATCTGGGGAGAGCATTCCAGGTAGAAGGAACAATGTCGTAAAGGCCCAACTGAGGGAATGTACCTGGGGTTTTTGTGTGTTGTGTTTACTGTTGTATCCCCAGTGACAGAACAGTGCCTGGCCCATAGGAGGCACTCAAGAAACACCGATCTTCTCAAAGAACCAGCTGTGGTTTCATTTATTTTCTCTATAGGTTTTTTTTTTTTGCTTTCTATTTTGTTTATCTCTGTTCTGACTTTCATTATTTACTTTCTTCTGCTTACTTTAGGTTTAATTTGTTCTTCTTTTTCTAGTTTCTTAAGGTGGAAGCTGAGGTCATTGATTTGAGACCTTTCTTTTTTTCTAGTATAGGTGTTTCATGTAAATTTCCCAGAGTAGTGCTTTAGCAGTATCTCACAAATTCTGATGTGCTGTGTTTTTATTTTCACTTAATTCAGTATACTTTCTAATTTCTCTTTTGATTTCTCCTTTGGCTGGTGGATTATTTAGAAGTATGTTATTTAGTTTCCAGATAGTCCAAATATCTTCCTTTTATCGGTTTTTAGTTTAATTCCATTGTGTGTGCACCGGAAAAGAATGTGTATTCTGCTGCTGTTGTTGTAGTGTTCTCCAAATGTCAGTTAGAGGTTGCATTGGTTTCTTTGGTTCTTCTGTTGTTCAGGTCTACTATATCCTTGCTGATGATTTCTGTCTGCTTGTTCTATCAGTTATTGAGAGAGGGGTATTGAAATCTTCAACAATAATTGTGGATTTGTGGATTTCCTTGTTGTTCTATCAGGTTTTCCTTCGTGTAATTTGACGCTCTGTTATTAGGGGCACAAATGTTTAGGATTATTATGTCTTCTTTCTTAATTGACCTCTTTATCATTAGGAAATAATCTTCTCTATCCGTGGTAATATTCCTTGCTCTGAAATCTACTCTGATATTAAAACACTCACTCCTGCTTTCTTTTTTTTTTTTAAACTTGTTTTTCATTGAGTATCTGTTTTTTATGCTAGCCAATGTTAGGGGCTTTCGTGTATGCTGTCTTATTTGTTTATTTATTATTTTTGGGCTGCGTTGGGTCTTCGTTGCTGCAGGCGGGCTTTCTCTAGTTGCGGCGAGTGGGGGCTACGCTTTGTTGCAGTGTGCGGGCTTCTCATCGTGGCGGCTTCTCTTGTTGCAGAGTACGGGCTCTAGGTGCGTGGGCTTCAGTAGTTGTGGCGCACTAGTTGCTCTGCAGCATGTGGGATCTTCCCGGACCAGGGGTCGAACCCGTGTCCCCTGCACTGGTAGGCAGATTCTCAACCACTGCGCCACCAGGGAAGCCCGGCTTATTACCTTTAACTCATTGTTTTTTATTTTAGTGGTTGCTCTGAAAGACAGGTTGGCAAACTATGGTCTTTTCCAACAAAGACAGGCAACATCCAGCCAGCTACCTGCTTTTGTAAGGCTGTGAGCTAAGACTGGTTTTTACATTTTTAAAAGGTTGGAAGAAAATCAAAAGAAGAATAACATTTCATTGCAAGTGAAAATTATATGAAATCCAAATTGCAGACTCCATAAAGTAAGTTCTGTTGGAATCCAGCCATGCCCATTCATTTACGTATCGCCAATGGCTGCTTTTGCATCCTGACAGGAGAGCTGAGTAGGTGAAAAAGAGACCATGTCATCCACTAAGCTTGAATTATTTATCCGTCCCTTTACAGAAAAATTTGCTGACTGCTGCTTTAGGGCTTATAGTGTACCACTTTAACTTATTATGGTCTGCCTTCAAGTGATATGATGCCACTTCTCATAGCATAAAAGAACTTTGGAATAGTATATTTCCATTTGTCTCCTCCTGGCCTTTATTGTGTTGCAGGCATACATTTCACTTATACATATATTATAAACTCCACCGGACATTGTTATTATTTTTGCTTAAACAGTCAATTCTTTTAAAAAAATTATCTTCTAAAGAGATTGACATATTAAGAAAGAAAATCTTATGTACTTACCCATATAGTTACTGTTTTCAGTGTTCTTTATTCTGTTGTGTAGGTCCGTATTTTCATTTGATGTCATTTTCCTTTTGCTTACAGGTTTCCTTGAACATTTCTTGTGATGTGGGTCTGCTGGTGATGAGTTCCTTCGGCTTCTGTATAGTTGAAAGCAGCTGTATTTTGTCTCCATTTTTGAAAGATATTTTTGCCGGGTTAAAGAATTCTAGGTTGACAGTCTGTCTTTGAGTACTTTAAAGATGTGGCTCTGTTGTGTTCTCTTGTATTATTTCCTTTGTGAAATCTGCTGTCGTGCTTATTTTTATTCCTTTATACTTAAGGTATCTTTTCCTCTGGCTGCTTTGAAGATATTTATCTTAATTGTTGATTTTTGAACAGGTTTTTCATGTTGGGCCTCGGTATAGTTTTCTTCATATTTCTTGTTCTTGGGAGTCATAGAGCTTCTTGGAGCTGTGGGTTTATAGTTTCCATCAAATTTGGAAAAATTTCTAGACGTTATTTCTTCAAATATTTTTTCTATCCCCCTGCTCCTTTAGGAACTTGTTACAGATATTTTGGGCTGCTTGAAGTTGTCCCATGACTCACTGATGTTCTTTCCATTTTTAAGTGTTTCTCTTTGTGTTTCATTCTGGATAGTTGCTATTGTGAAGTCCTCAGGTTTGCTAATCTTTTTTTTTGGTAATGTGTAATCTGTTGTTAATTCCATCCAGTGTATTTTTCATTTCAGGTGCTGTAGTTTTCACCTCTAGGAGTTCAGTCTGAGTCTTTTTCTTTTATTATCCACGTCTCTACTTAACTTGTTGAATGTATCAGATACAGTTTGAACGTTCTCGTTTGCTAATTCTGCCATCTGAGTCATTTCTGGGTCAGTGTCAATTGATTGATTATTCTCATAATGGATCATGTTTTCCTGCTTCTTTGTATGCTTGCTAATCTTTGATGAGATGCCAGACATTGTAATTTTTACCTTGTTAGGCTAGCTAGCTTTCTATTCCTATAAATACTCTTAAATATTGTTCTGGGATGCAGTTAAATCACTTGTAAGTAGTTTGATCCTTTGGGGTTTTGCTTTTATGATTTGTTAGGTGGGTCCTGAGCACCCACCTAATCTGGGGCTCATTATTCCCCATTACTGATGAAGTAAGACCTTCCGGAGTATTCTACCCAATATCCTATGAACTGTGGGTTTGTCCTAGTCCCAGCCCTGTGTGAGCACTGGGCATATCTCTCTAATCCTTTTGGATGGTTTTCCCCCAGACTGGGGTAGTTTCCTTACATCCTTGCACTGACCAGTATTCTTCTAAATACTCAAGAGGCCCCTCTGCGATCTCTGGGCAGCTGTCTCCTCTCTGGTTCCCTGTCCTGTGACTCCAGCTGCCTTGCTCTCCTGAGACTCAGCTCTGTCTCCTCACCTCAGGCGAATCTGCCTGCGTTCCCCCTCTCTGCATCATGGCTTGGAAACTCTCAAGACAGAAAGCTGTGGCAGTCAACTGAAGGGCTCATCGAGTGTGCTGCCTGTTTCCCTAGAATTGCTGTCATTCATTGCGTGATGTCCAGTATCTTGAGAACTGTTGTTTCATATACTGTATTATGTCTGATTTTTTTTGGTTGGTTGGAGATGGGAGTGAAATCCGGTCCATGTTACTTCATCTTGGGAGGGAGTAGAAGTCCTACTTAATAAACATTGGGGACTTCCCTGCTGGTCCAGTGATTAAGACTCCACGCTTCCACTGCAGGGGGCTTGGGTTCGATCTCTGGTCAGGGAACTAAGATCCCACATGCCGTGCGGTGCGGCCAAAAAAACCCCAAACCAAACCAAAACAAACCAAAACAAAACATTGATTAAGCAAATTTGCTGAATTAACTCTGACCTGACCCTCCCAGATTCCTGACACCTGGTTCCAGAACTGTGGTCCTAATGCCTAGCACACAGTAGGTGCTCCATGTTTGTTGAATGAATGCATGCAAGAGTACTTGACCTCATAAGAAGTAACACAAACAAACAAACCAAACCAAAACAAAACAAAACAAAAAAACACCCAAGCAAACCAAAATAAGAGTACTAGACCTCTGCCTTCTGACCCCGTCCTTGTCCTCAGGGCACTGCACTTGGCTGTGATTCATCAGCACGAGCCCTTCCTGGATTTCCTCCTAGGCTTCGCGGCTGGTACTGAGTACCTGTACCTGCAGAATGACCTGGGCCAGGTGAGCCACCCGTAGACACTGTAGGGCTTGGGGGCCAGGCTTCTCTGTGTGACCCCTAACCCCTGCCTTGTGCTCCTGCAGACAGCCCTGCATCTGGCAGCCATCCTGGAAGAGGCATCCACGGTGGAGAAGCTGTATGCGGCGGGTGCCAGCTTGCTGGTGGCGGAGCGTGGGGGCCACACGGCGCTGCACCTGGCCTGCCGTGTCGGGGCACACGCCTGCGCTCGTGTGCTGCTCCAGCCCCGCCCCCAGTGCCCCAGGGGAGCCCCCAACACCTACCTCGCTCAGGGCTCTGACCACACCCCTGACACCGACCACACCTCTGTTGCCTTGTACCCTGAACCTGACCTGGGGAAGGAAGAGGACGAGAGTGAAGAGGATTGGAAGCTGCAACTGGAGGCTGAAAACTATGAGGGTGAGGGTCCTCTGCCCCCGGGAAGCGCCGGGCTCCCAGGCAGGGGAAGCGTGCCTGGCTCTGGGCTCGGCTCTCCCGACTCAAAGCCTGGCCCCTTGGGAAATAATACCGAGGCTTTAGGGAACCCAGGCATCAGGACCAAGGACTCCTGCTCAGGCCCCAGCTTACTGAGAACCACAAGCCCCAGCCCACCCAGGACAAGGGAATTCAAGCGCCAAGCCCTCTGTGAAACTCTGGCAGCCCAGGTTCCCAGAGGTTGACATTGGAGTTCAGGGACAGCCCTCCTCAGCCAGGCCTCATGGGAAAATAGACCTTGTCTACCCAGGGCCCTAGCATCTGAGTCTCAGCTCCCCCGTCTCTAAGCCCACCCAACTACTTGGGACCAGGCCCCTCCACAGGTGGAAGGGCAGGACCCAGTGTTCAGGGCCCACCCCACCTCCCAAGGTCATAGGCCCTTCAACTACTCAGGACCCAGGAATTTGGGGTCCTGGTTCTTTGTGAAGTAAGACCAGAGACTCAGGTCTCCTAGCCCCAAGATCCAGGCCTCCTGTCCAAAGCCCCTGGTCTCTTCACACATAGGCCCCAGACATCCCACAACCCAGGCATTGGCACTGCCAGCAAGTTCCAGACCACCTGAGACTTAGGCAGTTGGGATGCAGGAGCCTCTTTGATATACCCAGGCATTCAGGAGCCAGACCCCAAACTCCATCACCCTCAGGCCACAAAACCCTCCCCTAGGATCGTGGCACTGGGGGCCCAGGCCCCCCCCCATCATCTGACATAGGTCACTCTGTCCCCAGGCCACACCCCACTCCATGTGGCTGTCATCCACAAAGACGCGGAGATGGTCCGACTGCTCTGGGAGGCCGGAGCTGACCTCAACAAACCGGTGAGCCGCCCTGGGGAGAAGGCGTGGCAGGGTGGGGATCGTCCCTGAGCGGGGCAGGGTCTCCTCTAACCTCTCTGCTGCACCCCACAGGAGCCCACCTGTGGCCGGAGCCCTTTGCACTTGGCAGTGGAGGCCCAGGCAGCCGATGTGCTGGAGCTTCTCCTGAAGGCCGGTGCCAACCCCGCCACCCGCATGTATGGTGGCCGCACCCCACTCGGCAGCGCCACGCTCCGGCCCAACCCCATCCTCGCCCGCCTCCTCCGTGCACACGGAGCCCCTGAGCCCGAGGACGAGGACAAGCCCGGCCCCTGCAGCAGCAGTAGCGACAGCGACAGCGGGGACGAGGGAGTGAGTCAGGAGGAGAGACTGGGCGGCCCAGCTTGGGGGTCAGGGTAAATGGCCAGGTGGAAGGTGGAGAAGAGAAATTAGGCAGCATGTTGAGACTGACGTTGGGTTGCTGTGATTAGAGAACTCAGGCAGCAGTGAAGGTGATATCAGACAGCGATCAGGGGAGACCTGGACAGGGGTGGCGGGGAGAACTCAGGCAGTGGCGGTTGAGAAATTAAGGCAGTGGCAGAGGTAGAACTCAGGCAGAGGGAGAGAAAAGACCTTGGTCCTAGTGGTTGGTAAACATCGGCAGCAGAGGGCGGCAGCGTGGGGAGTTGTTTTGTGGGAGCAAGAGCTGGAGAATTTAGGCTGTGGGAAGATGACCTTAGGCAGCAGTGATTCAAACACTGGCAGCGGTGGGGAAAGACCTAAGCCAGCGGTGAGGAGGCTTCATTGGGGAACCCAGGCAGCAGAGACACTGCTGGGGGCAGGGGTTGTCGCTGAACGGTGGGGGTTGAGGAATTTCGGTAGAGGCAGAGGGAAGGGGCGGAGGGGGAGACCTCAGGCTGCGGCGGCTGAAGGGCTGGAGAGGCAGCAGGGCCGGAGCCCACGCAGTAGCGCTGGGAGGACACAGGTGACCTGGAAAGTGGTGCTTAGAGAACTAGGAGCAGGGAAGTTGAACTGGGAGCGGGGAACTTGGGCTTCAAGGCAGCACCCGGTTCTCAGGGTGGGTGGGAGAACTTGGGCAGCGGGCAAGGTGGCAGCCGCCTGAGCCCCTCTGCCTGGCCCCCTCTGCCCCCAGGATGAATATGATGACATCGTGGTCCACAGTGGCCGGAGCCCAAACCAGCTACCTCCCACCCCAGCCTCGAAACCGCTCCCTGACGACCCCATCTGACTTAATTGTGAATAGAGTTTCCAATTTAATAAAAAATCCCAGTTCTGACAACCAGTGACTAGATCAACAGTCGCCTTCCCAGGCCTCCCGTCCACTCCTCAGCTCCTGTCCCTCTAAAATCAAGTGCTACACGATAAGCCTTGGTGGTTTTCTTTGTGCTTTATTCACTCGGGAGGGTTGGAGTGGGTTAGACGGGTGTCAGGGCTGTTTCCTGAGTCAGTCTGAGCCCAGCCCCTCCACCCAGCTCAGACTTGGCCCCTCAGGCCTGGTTTCAAGGCACACCCTTCTCCCCACTCCTGCAGGTTGGGGAGCAGAGTGGGGTGACGGACTGGAAGGGTTTGGGGGTCAACAGTCCTAGGCCCCAGGGTGTGTGGGGGAAGGAGGACACGAGGCCAGGGGTCAGCCCGCCCTCCTGAGCTCCTCTCCCAGCATCTCCGTCGCCTTCTTCAGCTCCTCTCTCCTGTGCGCCAGCCTCTCCACGTCATGCTCCTGGTGGGATCAGAAATGGGGTGCTCAGCACCCACCTTCAAAGGCAGGACACCTCAGTGGTTGCCCATGAATGTGGGCCAGGTCAGTTCACACAGTGGCAGCCAGCCGTGGTCATCTTGGTCACCGCGGGCCGCGATGGTCGCCCCTGCTGGTTGCTGCAACCCTGGAAGAGTCACGTCGGCTAACATGGCCAGCGACGAGGCCTACGGAGTCTGCCATAGCCAACAGCGGCAGACAGGGGACTAGCAAAGGCACTCAACCGGG